>NC_056728.1:891996412-892133912 GCF_019279795.1 Protopterus annectens | reverse complement strand
TGTTTCAGTGTGTGAGCATGCCCAGTATGACTGTTACGCATGTTGTCGACTGACATTACCATCATACCGTCATGTGTTTGAGCATGCCCAGTATGGTCAACTGGATCGCATGTGTCACATGTCCATATAGTCAGTACTGTGGTGCTGACCCCTGCGTTGTACACCGACAGGTGGCATGCTGTATCTGCAGGGTAGCTAATGGTCATGTGGCATTGACTGTTGCTACATTTCTGCACAGCATGGGGGGACATTCAGCTGCATCCACAGTCCTACACAGCACAGGGGGGAGTGCACCTGACTCTCATATGTGAACATTGGAAGGGGGGGAACAGCTGACAGTTGTACACAATTGCGACTACTGTACTGGTATGCCAGGTACTCCATTTCAGTTTATGGACCTACTTAAATTGCTGGTTGGAAGCATACCAGTGTATGTCAGATCCTAGCTTGAATTACCAGCATAGTGGTTTCAGACATCCTAGCCTTCATAACCTGCATCCAAATGCCTGGCCTGCTGTAGTTTGTGTGTGTGTTTGTGGGGGTTGGGGTCATCCATTGGGCATCTCCAGAGGTCATTGTATAGCATTTCCCTGTAGTGGTCTACACCTGTCCAGCTGTATGAAACTTGTGTGGGCTGTATGGACAGACATGATGTTCAGCCCATAACCTGCAGTGGGTTAGGACTCACTGTGTACTACTGGCTACTATTGTGACCCCGGTTTGTGCTACAGATGTCATGGTGCCACTATGAACGTGCACTGTCTGCTGCCCTAACAGTCGGCCACCAGATTCCCTTGTATGCTCACATCCATACCATAGCTACAGGTAAATACACATTCTAATACAACTGCCAATTGGTAGGTTGATTGACTTACCTTGGGGGTGTTCCAGAGTTGAGGATGGTGCTGGAGGGCTGCCTATGTCGGATGCACACAGTGCACTTCCTGTACATGGCTGAGCACAGGTAGTGTCACGTTTGGCATCCCTTGTACTGTCTGTGCGAGTCAGAGAGGGTGAAATTCCCTGGGTACCTGCTTTGTCAGTGCATATACCATGTGCTGCCTCCTTGCCAAGGGCAGGTCATACTGTGCATGCCTCCTTTCGCCGACTGGGTCCAGCTCAGGTAGTTTCTCCTCCAAGTCACACTGTGCCTGTACAGGCCATGGCATTGGTGGGGTGCTGTGTGGCTCTGCCCCATGCTGTTCCTGCTGCAACTGCTACAGCAGGATCAGATTGTGTAGCATAGCACATACCATAACAATCTGTGTGCATGTAGCTGGTGAATACTGCAAGGCTCCATCGGATGTGTCCAGACACCAGAACTGTGACTTTAGCATCCCAAACACATGCTCAATTATATGTCTTGCCTGTGCGTGTGCCTCAGTATCATGTAGTTGTTCAGGTGTGTGCATTGCTGATGGGTGTCATCAGCCACGACTCCAGTGGTTACCCAGCATTCCCCACAACGTAACTGTAAGGGATGTCCATATTGCCAAAGGTGTGGTACAGCTGCGTCAGATGCCATATATCGGAATCGTCATAGCTTCCAGAGCAGACAGCACACACATTCAGTTTAATGCCCTGTTCATCACATACAGCCTAGCTGTTGGAGGGTATGCCCCTGCAGTGACTGTAGGCCCTACCCTGCTCACCGGGTGGTGCTTTGATTTGTATGTGCATGCAGGCTATAGCACCCAGTACCCCAGGGTAGTCTGCCATTTGGTGGGAGAGATGCATATTGCTGGCCAACAAACCACGTGTGTTGAGGATGTGTACGTGTTCACTGGCATATGGTAACATGGCATCTGTGAACTGGTGCAATACTCTGGATGCAGATGCCTGTGAGATCCCCATGATATTCCCAGTTGTGCATTAGGAGGTACCTGTGGCTAGTATACCTAGGCCAACACATACCTTGGTATCCACTGGGATGGGTTTCCCTCGGCCTGTTCGATGTGTCAGGTGTGGCCGGCACAGCTCAACAAGCTGCTGTAGGAGGTCTCTGTCCACCCCATAGTGCTCCATTATCTCCAGCCCATGTAGCCCTTGTAGGTTACCCTGGGTCTGTAAAGTCTTCTGTCTCCTCACTAAGGGTTGTTCGGCAGCATTCACATCCTCACCACCCTGAGCCTCTTGCACATGTTGGACCATGTTGCCTGCTGCAGCCCTTCTCATTTGGTTGGATTGTGTCGAGAAATGTCCCCACATGTATACACCGGTGGTGTAGAGTGTGGGAGAAACCTGTGTGTATGGTGCTTGGTCACTTTACTGTAGTGTTCATGGGCGGGCTGGCCATGTAATCTGCTGATTGTGCCAATTATCACCTGTCTGTGCAGCCTGTTCACCTTGACTACTCCACTACTGCTGTTGTTCCTCCCAATTTCACCAGGCAGGTATAGACACACCCCTAGCTTAGGCGTGCTAAGGCAGGAGCAATCCCGAGGCACAGGGCTCCAGTGTATGTACAGTATGCCTAAAACCCCTTCCATGCCTTCACCTATATTCCAGTCCTGCACCCAGCTATCTACACACATACACTATTGGGATCTGCATCACACCCTGGTGATAAACGGGATTCACTATTGTCAACCTCATTTGCATAGTATTGTCTTCTAATGCATAGTTATATGACCCATACTAATCCTCCAAATTAATAACCACTGCTTACTGTCACTCAGATCCGCACACAACTGGTTAAAGGTGACTTACTATCACCGTATTCAATATCTCTTGTTCTTCCCATCAACAAAATAATCAGTCTCTACACGACTAGAACCCGGGACCCTGCATACCACAGACAATGCACTTTACCACTAAGCCATGGCAGGTATACATACATCCAAGGTGATCACGTACAGATCATCCAGCACAGACATTCAATAGTGCTAATGTCCATATATATATATATATATATATATATATATATATATATATATATATATATATATATATATATATATATATATATATATATATATATATATATATATATATAGATATAGATATTGATATACACACACACACACACACACAGACGTAGATATCGAATTTATATCACAACAGCAGACCACATAACACCAAAGCATTAGACAAGAATGAAAGGGAAACCACATGTGCCACCTGCATTATGTAGTGGTGTTACTATCAAGGCAAGTGTGTTATGTTGTGTCACATGGGTCAGATTGTAGTAAGGGTAAGAGTAGGGCTGCTGACATTTACCCACCAGACCTATTGTCAAATGTATGTGTATGTGTTGACAGCCCAGTCTCTTGGCCGATTATGACATTTGTGGACACTATATAGGAATGCAACAAAAGGCACTCAACACATCCTGGAGCTAGCCACTCACAGATACCAACACATAGGCAATGTCTGCCAAATACACACACCTGTCATGACTTGGAATTGAACACCTACTTGTCTATTCTATCACACTACAGTATTACACACTTACAGAACGCGCTACCGAGATTACTGGAACACAGTACTCCAGGAGGCATACTTCTAGGTGGGTGACATCATCAGCAAAGGCAAAGACGCTGCTAGGGAATGTATGGAGAGTGAGCAGTCTAAAAGCATTATTTTGTCCCCAGGCAGCTGGAAACATGCACACACTTGGCAGGGCTGGGATTTGAACATAGACCTAACTATCTTATCACACGACAGCATTACGCAGTTAGAGACCGTGCTACCGAGAGTACTGGACCACAGTATTCCCAGAGGCATACTTCTAGGTGGGTGACATTATCAGCAAAGGCAAAGACACCGATAGGGAATGTATGGAGAATGAGCAGTCTAAAAGCATTACTCTGTCCGATAGCAGTTGGAAACACACACACACTTGGCAGGGTTGGGATTTGAACACAGACCTAACTACCTTATCACACTACAGCATTACACAGTTACAGAATGCACTACTGAGATTACTGGTACGCAGTGCTCCCAGAGGCATACTTCTAGGTGGGTGACATCATCAGCAAAGGCAAAGATGCTGATAGGGAATGTATGGAGAGTGAGCAGTCTAAATGCATTACTCTGTAAGACACACTTGGCAGGGCTGGGATTTGAACATAGAGCTAACTACCTTATCACACTACAGCATTACGCAGCTATAGAATGCGCTACCGAGATTACTGACGCACAGCACTCCCAGAGGAATACTTCTTGACGGGTGACATCATCAGCAAAGGCAAAGATGCCATTAGGGAATGTATGGAGAGTGAGCAGTCTAAAAGCATTACTCTGTCCCCAGGCAGCTGGAAACACACACTTGGCAGGGCTGGGAGTCGAACATAGACCTAACTACCTTATCACATTACAGCATTACGCAGTTACAGAATGCGCTACTGAGATTACTGGAACACAGAACTCCAAGAGGCATACTTCTAGGTGGATGACATCATCAGCAAAGGCAAAGAAGCTGATAGGGAATGTATGGAGAGTGAGCAGTCTAAAAGCATTACTCTGTCCCCAGGCAGCTGGAAACACACACACAAACACTTGGCAGGGCTGGAATTTGAACATAGCCCTAACTACCTTATCACACTACAGCATTACGCAGTTACAGAACACGCTATCGAGATTATTGGAGCGCAGCACTCCCACAGGCATACATCTAGGTGGATGACATCATCGAGAATGGAACAAACGATGATAGGGATTGTATGGAGTGTGAGCAGTCTAAAAGCATATTACTGTTCCAAGGCAGATGGAGACAAACACTCAGCAGTGGTATGAGCAGGACAACTGCCTATCTATGGAGCACTATTACAACACTATATAGATATGAGACACGCCACAGACAGTACACCCTTCAAGACAGTCAACCAGTGTGTTCAATGTAGGAATCCATCCTGACGTGGGGTATGGAAATCTGTTGCCTGGATGACCACTATCGCTATACAGGATTACAATGGTCATGCCCATACACAGAGGCACATAATCGACACAAGGTGTCACTGGGCATGCTCACACACTTAGTAGCACACGTCTGTTTGGAATGTACTATGTGTCCATCTACACAACGACGTACTGGGCATGCTCACACACTTAGTAGTAGTGAAGGGCTGTCTTGTATGCACATGGATTATAAACACGGAAGGGCACAGTGTGTCAGTAGTGAACATTGTTAGCATGAATGCTGCACTACATATATCTGACACCGGTCTTCAGTGCTAAATGTGTAGCGTTCGTAATCACAGCTGACAATCCAGATCCAACAATGGGGAATACGGACATCTCTGCAGTGAGGAACACCTGGCATATGGCACAGTTGTGCACAATAGCACTACCGCCATATACCTCAGATACAGACATGTGGGCCATAAGACCATTACGGACCACTCCAGGTGTTAGTGTCCCCACACATGAAGGCCACTCACATGTACTGACCAGTACACACTCAAGAGCCATCACAGATGTGTCAGGTGCAGATCACAGTGGTAAATGCCGCATTCTACTATGTAGCCATCAGCCATCATCATGTCCTTGGACCAGCAACACACATCCATACATTAGTACAACACCATGTTACTCATGACCAGTGGACTGTACATAGCTCTACAACAACTGTGCAGACTGCACATGTACTGACAGTGTTCCATCATGTGTTATGCAATGCAATGATACCACTGTTCATAACCAGGTCTGCTCTACACATAACAGGGGCCCTGGGTCTTATACAGCTGTAACAGATAACTGTTGCTGTACACCAAAAAACACACTCATGTTTGGATATGACATACATGTAATTGCCGTGGATATGTACATGGCACACACACACACACACACACACACACACACACACACACACACACACACACACACACAAAACACATATGTACATAACATAGCTTTTGCTGTCCTCCGTGCAGACAAGTGGCTACAGAATCACACGCATGCACATGGAAGGTAGGTCCATGGCTGTTGAATGCTAACAGTACATAAGGTAGCAATGTTGACTGAGGTAACATTCCCTCTGTACTAGTTACCCATGACAACTATCATATCATACAACAGTCCATGTGTCATGTATGTCATCACACATGTCCACCAATTGCAATGCATGCAAACATAGCTGCATGACAGGAATGTAGGACCAACACACATGTACATGTAGTGGTGTGCATTCAGCTATCATGCATGTGCAGTAGCTGATGTATGCAGTTCATCTGTGTCTAACTACAACATGCAGTTGCAATGCGGCCCCATCATTGACACCTGTATATGGTGAAATACTGACAGTACGGTAGGATGTACATCAGGTATGGATGGATGTGTGTACATAAAGTGGTGGTCCACCTTTGCAGATGGATGCTTGCTGAAGACAGCTCACAGGTGTGTCACAAGCCGTCCTACCATAACATGTGCAAACAGTATGCTATGTTACTGTTACTTGAAGGTGAAGACATACAACCTACACAGTGGTCAGGGTGTCACTGACTGTAAATCACTTGACACCTGTGACACTTACGTCCTCCCATGTGCATATAGCAGCACAATTGCCGAAGGTAGCGTTGGTACACATAATGCGGACAATACTGCTGCATGTTTGTCAGATGTATCATCATATAGCAGGTGTTTGATTCACAGTACTGCCATGTGTGTTTGCTTGTGTGACCATATATGCCACGTATGGTGGGGAATACATCCCAATTGTTACACAC
The DNA here is from genome assembly GCF_019279795.1 of Protopterus annectens. Taxonomy (NCBI): domain Eukaryota; kingdom Metazoa; phylum Chordata; order Ceratodontiformes; family Protopteridae; genus Protopterus; species Protopterus annectens. The sequence continues at coordinate 892,127,247 of NC_056728.1, read as the reverse complement.
CCCTGTACACTGTTGTAGAGATCTGTACATACTGCAGTGTAGAAAGCAAGACATAGGCAGGGGTGGTGTGTGTATCACATGCATGTTAGCTATCTGTATGTGAATGACATTTATGGACTCCACAGTGTGTGTGTGTGTGTGTGTATGTATGTATGGCTGTCTGGTGCATGAAGTGAGGGTTTATGCTACCATACAGAACAGATAGGATCCCTAACCCCTCATGGTGATGCAATCTACTACCCTGTTGATGCCGTCGGTCTCAGTCATTACTGCCTACCTGTACATGTTCATTCTCTGTGTCGCATCATGTGGGTGCACAGTACTGTGAAGGTGATTACCACATAGGCAGGGGTCCTCACCTCAACACTATCAAGTGTGCGTTGTAGTGTCGTTGACCCCGTGAGTGTGGGCATGTTACTGTGTGTGTCTGTGTATGTCTGTGCGTGTTCTCATCCTGTAATGTGTAAGTGTATTACTGCTACACAGTGAGGCCTCATGCTATCAACTGGCCTCTACCCTTGACATCAGCCAGACCGCTGTGTAAACCCCCCGCACCATGTCACTGTACCTGTGATGTGACCCGGTATGGATGTCACGTCTCTAGCCACTGTAGCCTATTGCACAGCTCACATGCTTCTGGATCAGTAGATGTGTGGACATCTGTGGAATGTTAGCCTTTCTAACAGTGAGGTTGAGGCTACATATAGCATGCTGGTATTGCCATACATGCCTGTGAATACTTCACATTTACACATGGGATACTGCAAACACTGGTACTTATTGACACATGCAATTAGACCTTAAGGAGGGAAGCAGGGCATCATTACCAACATGCTGTTCCTGTTGTTACCAAGACACATACTGTGAACATACAACAATGCATTCTAACTGCAAACACTTTTACGTAACGGCACATGCAATTAGACCTTAAGGAGGGAAGCAGGGCATAATTACCAACATGCTGTTACTGTTGTTACCAAGACACATACTGTGAACATATAACAATGCATTCCAAACCAGTACTACATGGTATGTCTGCTGCATATCAACAGTACACAACAAATGTAATATACACTTATCTCATTATTCTGTTCACCCTGTGCATCAGACCATATGAGCATGTCCCTGCACCGATGGTGTGGATGACAGGGATGTGGCACAGGCATCATCATATACACAGGGTGATAATGTTTGCCAGGGGCATAGGCTGCACCAGTGGATGACATTATGTGTGTGGGTTAGGGCCGGTGATCTAATTGGACATGTGTGGTTGTTATGCATGTGGGTGTTGCGATGCCCTACAGATGTTTCTGCTGTGTGCGTGTATGTGTGCACACAGTTCTGCCATGTGTCCGGCCTACACAGGGGTATTACTGACAGCTCCAGATTGTACAGAACAGGATGTACTGCTCATTGTGTCTGGCCACATCCACATGACCTGTGTCTGCCAGGGGTTGCACAGGCACTACCAGGCAGAGGTACAGATTGGCTACTGTCTGATGACACATGTCCACTGGAACCATGTCCCTGCTGGGAACATCCAGGGCCATGTCCACATGGCCTTCTGTGTCCTGGTATGGACAGTGCAGCACCAGCTGCACTGCTACTGCTACCAGCACTATGGGAGTGGGCATGTGAGGTAGCTCGTTCACGTAGACCTGCACCAGGTGGTGTAGCTGGCCTACGTCCACATGACCTACACCTCACTCCTACCAGATGTTCCAGCACAGACAGCTCACACTCGCAGATTGCCATGCCATGGTCAAGGATTCCAACCATGTCACCCAATCGCCTGTCCAAAACATCAGCAATCTGCTGTTGAGCATTTGCCAATGCCTGGATGTTGTTGTTTAAAGAATGGATAGCAGCTCTCTGAAGCCTCTGCCCTTCTCTGTTCTGCTGTTCAGCACATGCTTGTGCCACCATTACAGTCTGAAACATGCGTCTGGTGACACCAGCTGCTGTGCTCTGTCCTGCAGGTGCATGTCTGCCAGAGGTCCTCCTACGAGCAGCACTGGCCACATGCCTGTGTGGCACATCTGCAGTCATTTCACTGACACCATGGTGTGAAGACATACCTTCTGTAGCCAACACATGTTCCTGTTCCAAGCTAACACACGCTGACTCTCCTGCCTCTATGGCCACTGGTGATGGGGTATGTGTTGGCATGAGAACTGTGTGCGGGGAAGAGGGGGATATAGCTGGGATGGTAACCATTGGCACAGATTCAGCTCCTGACAACCCTGCCTGTACCTCAAGCATATGTTCATCACTGCTAGAGACTGTGGGGACACTAACATCAGATGGACCACAGGAGTGTAACACACCTACATCACCTGTGAATGCAAACAAAGACTCCACATTACAACAAAGACACACACACACAGACAGAGACACAGACAGACACACACACACAGACAGACAGAGACAGACAGAGACACAGACACACACACACACACACACACACACACAGACAGAGACAGGGACAGAGACAGACAGAGACACAGACACACACAGACACACACAGAGACAGACAGAGACACAGACACACACACACAGAGATGGAGACAGACAGAGACACAGACACACACACACAGACAGAGACAGAGACACATACACACACAGAGACAGAGACAGGCAGAGACAAAGACAGACAGAGACACAGACACACACACAGAGACAGAGACAGACAGAGACACACACAGACACAGAGACAGACACACACAGACACAGACAGAGACAGACAGAGACACACAGACACAGAGACAGACACACACAGGCAGAGTCACAGACACACACAGACAGACACAGACACACATATAGACAGACACAAACACAGACACACACAGAGACAGACACACACACACACACAGAGACAGACCATGCATGTGATTTGACAGAAGGCATGCAGCATGCATGTGATACAGCAGATGGCATCCAGCTCAGACATTAATAGTGGTAGTTAGCAAACATCCCTGGGTTGCACACAACAGCAAGCAGGTGTCATATCAGAAGCCATGCATTTCACACAATCATGGTAGTAAGCATGCATCCCTGTGATACACCATGTGGACCAGCACAGGTTAACAGTACGCATAGCTGATGTGACCTTGACATTAACATGTAGTATGACATGTAATCTTCTGACGTGTGCATTGATATGCATACATGTTTGACACAATGGTATCCTGACACATGTACAGTGGTGTAATGGGTATCAAATTGCAGTGTTGTCTGTATGCCCTACAGATAGAATGCACTTTTAGCAGATGTGCATGAGCATTGAAGGGTAGTATGAGGCGTCTACATTGCTATACAGTGTAAAGTACAGACACTGTGCCATTGTATGGCATCATGAGGCATCTATATTGCTATACAGTGTGGAATACACACACAGTGCATAGCCATGACTGCGTGCATACACATTACATAAATACTGTGGATTGTGACCCACATTGCTGAAGTGTATACACACTAAACCATGCTGTGTCATGTGACAGGTCACCGGAAGACTTACGGATGACACCCCTGCACAACTACTAAAATGTCTTAGCTGCCTGGCAACCGTGTCCACACATGGCAGACTTGTCAACACACCATGTCCCACATGACATTTATGTACCACACACACAAGGTGCATGGCTGACAGTGCTGTCCAACAGCAGCAAGGGAAATGTACGGTATCTGTGGCCTGATGTGGTGTCTATGTCTGTGGAAGCTGTACAGGTGACTACTGTCATGCTGTGACACAGTCATGATGTTCAACACATCTTATATGGTCAAATTAAGTGACACCTCCACAAGCTGTGCACAGGCTTTTAGGATGTCCAGTGTTCCACATCAACTATATAACCATTCAACAAAGGCTATAGTTGGACCATGTGTGGACAATGTGCAACAGGGTGTATACACATCACATCTACTACATGTCTCTGGGCATCCTCCATGGCCATGTGTGTACATGTGTTGGCCAAATGTTTGTGATGGCCGTCTATCTCACATGTCTGTGTTGTCCCATATGACATACACCCATAGATGTCAGATACATCACTGTCCACAGAGTTATGCAAACAAAGGATTGTATGTTTGGTATGTGGGGTATGTTTTATGGGATAGTGAGACAATGTTGCAGCTGGAACACTACATGTCTGGGACATGTCAGATGGCACATCACAATGTGTGCACCCACTGCAGGGGCATATTCCACAATGGTGAATCCTGTGGGCTGCCCATATCCCAGCTCACTGTATGGCACTGTTTGCGTACCATACATGTGTTGTTCCAATGTATAGTACATATTCCTACACTGAACAACACCTCCACCGTTGTATGCACAGCTGTCCACACATCTAGTAATGACAGATACTGTGGTTTCATGTCAGTGTTTCATTTAGTTTGTATATATTGCACATGGGTAGCCAGTGTGATTGATGACAGATGCGACCTGTATATCGTGACTGGACCATACATTATGTGTACATGTATTATCTGGCCACATGGCAGATAGATCTATGCATTAACATGCCTGATACTGATAACTGTCTCACCTGCAATGGACTGCTGTCTGTGTGGCACACCAGAGGTACCTGTATAGGGGTGACACCGCAGTTTGATCATTATCCATGACTGTATGACAGCTACAGGGTGCACTGTGCATGTTAACATGTTTGCCTGTACAATAGCATATAGTACGCAGTATGCACATGTGTGCATACACAGGGTAGCATACTATAGTATGCGGCATGTGTGTAAACATACCTTGCATATGATATTACATTACATATTGTACAGTGACACATGCAACTAAATGGGATATAATAGTTATATGTGCAGTAGTGACTTACCAGGCAACTCCAGGCACGGTGGTTGGGAGACACCCACCTCCACAATGGCAGCTAGTGTTTGTGGATGCTGTTCTGAGGTGGTCCCCAGGCTGGTCAGTAGCTCCTCGGTAGGTGTGAGTGGGGGCTGGGTTGGTGGCCCACCACCTGTTCTACCTTTTTCCCTGGCGATTGCATTGGCATGCTGTTTCACATGTCGTATCAGGTCCGTGCAGTGTCTGCGCACCTGCTGGTAGGTGCGGTTATGGCCACCCACATCATTAACCCTCCTGCAAAATTCCTGCCAGAGGTCGTCATGCTGCTGGGCATGCTGTGGCACATGGCTGAACAATACCTCATAGTTATCATGGAGGTACAGTATGAGGGCATCATCCTCCAAGCAGCTATATGCTGGCAGGCGTGAACGAGGCATTATCTGGAAGACATAATGATGGGGACAGGTCACAGTATCTCAGAGATGCACAGAGATACATCTGCACATACATATTTATTAAATCTAGTACATATGAGCAGTTATCTTTGCAAATCATCATGACACTGACACGACTGACATGTTTGTGTCACACACATGTAACACCCATTGTGCATCGGATATTATCACCATATATGTGTGTCACCTCATTACATTGCTCATACTCCATGTGAATGCTGTCTTGATTTGGGCATGTCTGTTTGCCTGTACTGGTGTTCTTACCTATCAGCACATGCCTGGATGTGTCCACAGTAATGCTGTTGACCTTGATGCTGTGTATATGTCACATATCAACACATACACTGCCTTTACGGACATGAGCAGTGACAATGCAGACATGTGCATGGAAACCTTTACATGCATGTGTTTTGCCATATACATCTACATGGCATTGTACAGCAGTTCAACATCCTGCCACATATCGCCTGTATTGCACATGTGATACACATTGGGCAGTGGCTAACTGGATGTTATTCGCAGGGATGGTTATCAACTATAGGATGTACGGACAAGGTCATGCAGTAGTGTGTATGCCCTGGGCCATGTATGGGCATAGGAGGTGAGGTTTTCTAGCTGTATCCGACAGCCATGTTGCCACCGCCAGGTGCATCAGTGCCACATTACTGATCCAGACAGTCAATGATACATCTTCCATGTGGTCAACGCACTGTGTATGACAGAGATGACATGTGCAGCTTTGATGGACAGGGTTGCATGGTATGGCAGGAGTATGTAACATGTATGGCACAGGGATATGTCCAGCATGTGGCGATCCTTGTAGTAGGAAGGTGGCTGTCCATGACGTATGTCTTTCAGATCAGGATATGTATGTGTAGCATGTCCAACATTACAGTGTTGCACATGTCTTTATGCAGGGTAGCCAGCATGCTGCATAGTGGAGGTGAGGATTGTGAAGGCTGGTGTCACCCATTCACGCATGGTCAATACCCCTTAAAGGTGATATGTGATCCGATATTGGTCACCTGAGTGCTGAGTATGGCTGTCCAATGATCTCCATGCTCATGGATGGCACCCTGTCATGACATGGGTGCCTCGTATGACTACCTAATAGGCCTGGAGATGGCACCAGCTCAGGGAGGTAAACTGCACAGCACCATCTCTTACACACAGTGTCCATAATGTTGACTGCTGCTGAGGTGGTAGTTAATGGGTACAGGGTTATTAACCTAGCGGTGACAATGCAATAAACAGCTGTCAGATTGTGCACATATGTCACACACCTCACCCACAAAGCCCATTCTGTATGTTGTCCACAACACTGAGACAGCTATTGCTCCTAGGTCATGGCCATTCACATCCTTACATATGCAGATGCCTTCCACTTGTCTGTGTGGTATGCGTTACATTGAGGGGGGGAGTACAAAACATTAACCCTGTTTTACTGTAGCTGCCACTGGTGTGATATGCACATGTCACTCAGACACCTTTTGGAGTGTTGCTTCTGTCAACAGGCCACTGGTAGATTACTCCTGTGACATACAAAGGTACATCTAGTATACTCAGTGTAGCTGGAACACAGTATGGGTGATGATGTCCTATGACCTGTCACAGGTATGCTATGCAGTGTGAAATCATCCATACTGTCATCTACATCTGTACTGCTAACATCTATGTTGATTAAGGTTCATGGGCTTGCAGACCATACTCAGCAGGGTAATAGTGCAGTGCCTCCCATTATGACTGGCATCTCCACTTTGTGGGTTGTGATGACTGTTGCTGTGCTCCATTGAGTGTTTTCACAGACTGACATGAACCTATGTTTTACATGGAAGTGTATGTGTAGAGCAAACTGTTTTGCCATATGTGTATGATATGACCAGGGATGTGGACAGGTCACATGCAGCCTGAGTGCACCTTGTACCATCATAGTTATGGTTACAGGGTTTCTGTAGTGTTCATGAATATGTGATTGTGTATCTGTTGGGGGGGCAGTGAGTTTATATTATCCAACACCCTATCTGTATTGCATATTCATGCTCAGCACTTGTTCAGAACATATAAGCACTTCATGAGCTACTAATTACTATAGCACCCACTCCAACTCATTTCCTACAAGTACACTGTTTGTCCTTACATTTCCAGCTTGCTTACAGTACAACAGCTGTTGTACACACGTACCTCACATATCTTGTGAGACATGGTTGAATATACAGGCATGTCCAAGTGTCAATTTCCAGTGTTATTGCCTGTCTATATGATGAATATGGCAAACATGAGGCAATATAGCAATTGTCTCATGTACACAGTCAATGCTCACCTCCTAACATACGCCACTACAGCCTGTGGGAGATGCACATATGTAGCCATGCTGGGGGTAATGTTCTCTCCAACCCAGACTGAACCTGACATTCATGTGGGGATGTTAAACGTTTGCAGCACACCCCACTCATCACTAGATCTCCACCACCACAGGCCACACATAGTATGACTATGACATTTGCGGAACCTCTCCATACTCTCTGTGTAGGCAACAGAGGCAGCCCCATCACCAAACACAACACCAATTACTTATAGCCCACAGACTCATGTGTGCCCATCAACTACAGCCAGTAGGGTGTTATAACATACCCAACACACTAGTCATAGGTGACTCTGTAGGCGGTCACACTGATGTCCCACTCAGCAGGCTACACAAGACGATAGTCGCTTTCATCTGGCTGTCGGGTAACAGGATCCGCAGCGTAAGTTATGCACTCATGCCACTCCTCACCAGGTACAATTTAACTGTCATTCTCCATGTTAGTGTTAATGCCCTGAGATGTAACTTCATGGACTACATGTACAGGGACATGTAATAGCTCTCCGATCTTGTAGCCCAGAAGGTATCGCCCAAGCCCTGAGAAGCATTTTGCATTCATCCAGACTGATACCATTGTACAACGACTGAATGTTTCACTTCAACAGTTGCCTATGCGTCTGCTGTCATTCCACAGGCATCCAGTATCTGTCTGCTTTGAATGACATGGTCGACAAAACATGATGCTTTGGCACAGATGACCTACACCTGTCGGCCCTGGGATTACGGATAACATCTAAGGCTCTTGCTGCTCCTATGCTGCCTGTCTTGGACAGTTTCCAATAACATATTCACCACCAGAACAGGAACAGGCAAGCAAAACCTTAGGGTAATGTTACTCAATGCTTGACATCTTCATCTCTAATGCACTCAGGTGAGGCACTCCTTATAATGGGCCACTTTGATATCTCTGCAGTGACTGGGACCTGCTTCTAGACTCCGGAGAGAACCCCATGCACTGACAAGTTATACACATTCCACATCTTTCAGTCATGTAACCAGGACTGGAACACCCACGGCAGAGATGTGTCCATATTTCACAAGGATGTACACACCTCCAGGCTGGTTACTTAGCACAATGCATCAGAGGTAATCCAAGTGCAACTAACTGTGGCCAGAACTGCTATATACATTGTAACTTGCTACGGATTCCACACCATACCCCACGGTTAATGGCCCTCGTTTCTTGGTGTACTGGACAGTAGGGTTCAGACAGGAACTACTGATGTGAGACTGACACTACCCCACACTTAACTGGGATACCTACTCATGTACCGACACATTAGGCCAACGCTTTCTCGGATGCATAACCTCCAATTGGCTAGATCAACCTATACACACCACCACCAAGGCCAACAATATCCTAGACATGGACATTACCAACATGTGACTGGTGTTCCACACCTGGGGTTATCCTCTCGTTGGTCATTTCCGAACGTATGCTAATCACCCTTGTTATCCACATCCCGGCACCACACCCTTCATGGAATACACAGTACAATATTTCTACAAGACCAACTTCAGACTTCTTATGACACTGGTAGTAAATGTCATGACACCCATGCAGATGGACAATATAGTTACAAACGCTGAAACATACACAACTGCACTTCATTAGCACTTCCATGACTGCATGGATCATACTATCCCAAACAGAGCCATGATGGTACCCACTCGATAATGGACGCAACTCTGGGGGTCCAGTTCCATGGACATAATGTACAACAAAAGGTGGAGGCTGTTGCAAAGTGGAGTACAATCCCATGGGTGGGGTAGCTCCGTGGTCAGCCTCAGTAGGGATCCGGGATACCTTATCACATCCTCCAAAGCTAGCTATGTAAACATTACTGCAACACATTCTAAGGACTACCACAAAGTGTTATGGAGGTATGTCAGTACTCGATGGCAATACCCACATCTGCTCTGACATACGATGGTTAGGCAGGAACATTACAGAACCGACTGATATTGGCAACATCCTGGCAGATAGGTTCAATGCTAACTTTACACCCCTCTCACACCCTACAGGGCCCAAATCTATACAGGAACAATGCAGAGTCCCTGCGGTCACAACTACGCAGTTCCAACTTGCACTCTCTAAGGCCTGGAACACAGACTCCATGTGACCGTCCAACATCCCAGGCTGCAATTTACACAAACCTCAGAACGTCATGGCTCCCCACTTGGCCACCAAATTCACTAATAGCCTTGTATCAGGCATTGTGGCCCCTGAATGGCACACAGCAACAGTTATCACACTCCACACAGGTGGCGCCACAATGGACCAGAGGGACTATTGCCCTATACACCTGACTGAACTGTTCTGCAAGGCTATGGGGCACATCATCATGGAAGTCATTCACAGAGACATTGGTGGGCTCCAACCCTTTGATACCACCCAGGTTGGATTTGTTAGGGCCAGACCATGGCTCCTACACCTGGTGGACTCCTTTGATATAGTTACCAAGGTAGTAGATGACGGTAAGGAGGTCCACACAGCCTAACTTGTCCTCTCATTGGCTTTCAGCACCGTTCTCTATTCTGGTATTGACAACATACACATCCACCTGCACATCGACCCCTACATCTCGAGATGTTATGCAAAGTGGCTCACGGGCAGGACCCACACAGTGAAGGTAGCATACCGTAGTACCTACTGTAATTCAGTTACACTTGGCATACCCCAGTCCTCGGTCATAGGGCCCCTCACGTTTGGTATATGCTTCCCTGAGGTACAGGCTAGCACAGAGGGACTTTCCCTGAATAGGTTTCCAGATGACTGCAAACAAGGAGCCATGACTGATTCACCAGCTGATACAGACACCCTCCATAAGGGTGTCACTGTGACGGATACCTGGTGTCGATAACATGGCCTCAAGCTGCATGACACAAAGTGCATAGACATCCCCTTTGGATTACACCAATCACCCACTGACTATCACATAGGTGGTAGTCCCCTACATACATGTGACATTATATGGGATCTTAGTGCACACGTATATAGCACCCACTCCTTTGATAACCATATTGCCAATGTGGCATGGATATCCTTCTACGTGGCCACCCTAATCTGTAATGGGTTTGTAGCTGGAACAAAGGCACACATTGTACCTCTATACTCCTGACGTATGAAACATGTTCAAGGGTACAACACCCCTTTTGGGGTGTACCTTACAGAACAGCAATGACTTGAAATACCACAACATTAACACACCAAGAGGATTATTGACCTCCGAAGGATGACGTATGCAGCACGACTACAGAAACCACAACTGTACACATTTGCATACTGCATACTCAGAGGTGACCTCTGCTGAACATACAAGGCCCATGTCCACAATGATATTGATGGATATACTCCACATAAGCAACATAAGCAAAAGCCACTGAGAGCAACATGCTCAGGGATATGTACCCAAATGCAGTGATGAGTGGGACATGCTTGAAGGATACATTCCTGAACTGGACACTCACCATGCTTTGGAACATGATTCCTATGTACATCAAGCAGGGACCCTCACTAGCACTCTTCATGAGATACCTCAATGGGTGGATGGGAGACAGACATGTACGCCAGGGATCACTGCAGTGGCTGTACTGTACACAGGTGCAGGTAACAAATGGCTCTGCTGTTCACAGGCACAGGACACTACCCTAGGGAAGTGCCGCCAGTGAAAACACTGTAGTTGGGCTTACAAATGGACTTGGCCAGACAGCATAGTACCTAACTATGAACCTGTGAAGCTATTACATGTCCTTTGTCCATGGATAATTGAGTAGCTCTTCCATTTCAATTAGCTATCATGCTGTTACACTGTCCCATGACTACAAGCCATATGTATCTTGTTATTGTGTATTGTACATGCCAATAGACATACCTTTTGTTTGCATGATATAACAGTAGTGCTATGTAAAATATCTGACATATCTACCTACAATACTGTACATTACACATATTTTAAACATTATCCCATAATGCAAAGCATAATTGCACAGCAGGACCACCTTAGGCATGTTATTCTCGTTATATGCCCATACACATGCCTACTGTGACAGTATATCAACATATACTATCCCCTGTTATGGCAAGTACTTGTTGGACAAACCCTACCACTGATGCCGGCTGGTGTGGAATTGTTGTGTTTAAAGCCCTTATGTAGCATCCCTTGTGGTGTATGAGATGTTTACCTTGTGGCCTACAGCAGGACACACAATTTCTACAAGCGTTACTATGCTCAACAAGACATCACTACATAATACCTTTTCCCACTTTATGCATTGTGTACACTTTAATTAATACAGAACAGGCACTACATACACTAACATACTGAGTGTTCTACACACCTTGTTAGTGTTCCGAGTCTTCGTAGATATCTGTCTTACACCTTTCCTGTTTAAACGGTTCTATGGTATGAGCATACGGTTTGAATGTATGGCAAGCCATCCTTTTATACATAGATACCTGTAACATGTGGTATCCTGCCACCAATTGGTGTTCTTGAGTAAATTATTACATGCACATCAGCTGTGCAGCTACTCCATTCACCAATTACGTTGCAACAGCGGGGTATAATTGAATACTCCACTTGGGCATTGGCCTTTTGCCCTACCTTCGAGGGAGATGGCCTGTATGTGTTTTGTTGTGAGGAATTGCAACTGCTATTTGGAGAGACACGGATATTTTAAATTCATGTCCCCCGTGGATTGTGTGTGACGGCTAGAGTATGTGGTTCTACATGTGAGTGTACCTGACATCTCAACCATCTGATACGGGACTATTGCAAACAAAATCTGTAACATCGCCGTCTGTTCCATTATACAACAGCTACGATTTCACATGGCACCATTACAAGTGTGTCTCTCACAAGGTATGTTAATGCTTCTGCGGATGTCATTAAGTGAGTGGATGTTTGTGATGTTATTACAGTCTGTATTGCAGTTGTTTTGGGTGTGGGGGAGATATAGGTGGGTGTACATAGCATATACAGGTTTGTGGGGACTGCATTTATACATATTCCATATGTGTGTGTGGGCTCCTTCCCTAATTGAAGACCTATCATTTAGTAGACTAAAACTCTGGTTGTTGTAGGCTTATTCATTGAGCCATTGTTAATTGGTTCCTATATAACATGCAGGTGAGGTTGATACTTCAATCCCTCCGGAAATACATCGATATGTAAGGGAATGTTACTAAATGAAAGCTGTCTCGTGTATTTCTGTCACAAATATTTGCACTCATTGCAGTTGTGTTGGTGACTGAACCGCTTTGGCTTGGGTTGCCACCTTTTCAAATGGCCATAGTGGGACATTTGCAGGACACACATCAGTGTTTAGAGGCCGACACATACCCACAGTCAGTACACAGGGTAGAACGTACTTTTATCCTAAACACATCCTTATGCTTGTAGCACTTTAGCTACTTATCATGTTTCTTGCAACATTTACATATTTTAGATACAGGAATAACTATTTAATGCAACTATTACATAATATATGGGACATACTTATGTCCTACAATCTCGGACATTTGCCCTTTTTAATATTTGTTGTCAGGACACAACTGCCCAAGGAGGGACTGTCCCTCTCAAAGTGGGACAGGTGGTAACCGTATGCCTAAGGCAAGCTATGACCACACCTACCGTGATGATCTACCTCTGAGTTAGCACTAACAGACACACGATGCGAACACACACACACACACACTCATTACCATCCCACGGAAACGCACACGACACCCTCAACACACACTTACACAGACTACAGCAATCACAAACACACTTGAACACAGTACCTACCTGGACCACAGCACCAGCAGTGATAACTAAATGTCCCTTAACATCGTGATAATATTAACCACGGCTCTAGTGTTCCAGTACTGTGGTATTTCGGTCTTTAAGCCTCGTGATTATGCATGTCAGTATGTAAAACATTTGGTAGTTGGCAGTATCCTATTTATTTGTACCTCCATGGTTGTGTACATGTCGTTAACCTATCTATATATTTGCAGATATAGGTGAATCCGTATATATCGACATATATCTCTTTATCACCCTATCCCTATTTCATATATATATATATATATATATATATATATATATATATATATATATATATATATACACATATAGAGAGAGAGAGAGAGTGAGAGGGAGAGTGAACACACCTTTCGTTGTGTACATGACGGTGTATACTGTTTCCTGAGCTCCGCACGTTTGTGTTTTAACCTGTCACAATACACACCTGCTGTTGGTACATCTCGGGTAGCTTAGTGGTAGGTGATTGTGTACATGGTTGCGTGTTCTACTCTTGGCAGTGAGAATTTTACCTTTCAGAGCAGGCAGTATTAGTACAGGGGTGAATAATGCTAGTTTCACCTGTTCTGGACATCGCTGACCGTGATTTGCATGATATTCAGCAAAGCTTAGCCCTGTTTCGCGCATATCCATATAGTCATGTTTAAATGACGCTTACCAGCACTTGCCAATGCATGAACCCACTAACATGTGCTAAACCTGCTCTGACGACCTGCATCCAACATCCATTATTCGTGCCTTCGGGATTACGTAACGGCCCTTGCAGGACGTGGAACCAGGAACATGCACTACAGTCAGTGCCTTTACCACTTGGGCACCTGGGATTTGTACACGTGTTATGGGGTTTTGTATGTGGACTGTACTATGGCTGTTACTCCATACTGCAATCAAATGTGTAAGTCATAACCATACCAAAAAGTTGAATCTCCAAACAATGCGAAAAAACAGAATCCGGCACAATGAAGGCTGTCCGAAGTTGAAAGCAAGCAGCCAGTCGAGTTAGTTTGACAAAAGGTTTAATGTCCCAAAGTTAAAAACAAAACCAGCACGACTAAATCTCAAAAAATACAAGTTGTGAATAATTCCATGTATCAACAGTTGAGCTCTTTCATCTCCACATCCGGAGACTTCATCAGAATAAATTGAAACAAATCAAGTTCCTTTTTATACACTGCATACTAGGTCAATTAAATCATTAACCAATTAAACATAAAAAGCAACCAAACTACATGTGGACATAATACATAAAAAACCTTGGATGTTATGTGATCCTATCTCGCCTACATTCTGTACTGATGGGTTCGGAGCCGATCCTCAGCTCCGACTCGGCACGCTATACTATAGAGCGATGTCTCTAATTGGCTGAGCTATTCTATATCCCAGGATGCACCACCACCAATTCCCCAGATCTCGTTTGCCGCTTACAAAGCAAAGATGTGGTCTCGAGCTTGGCTGAGCTAAGTGCTTTCTTTATAAGATTTTTCTGTCAGGAATTTTCTTGAATTTAACCAAAAGCTGTTTTAACGGCTATCGTTGTGTATGAGTGAGCTTTTCTGAATATTTTTTGTGGTAAAATTGTCTCTTTTTTCAGGGTAAGGTTTCCGTTTAAGTTAGACGGGCCTTTCCCTCATGCGTGAGTGAGCCTTTTTGTGTGCGTTTAGTGAAGGTCAAGTACCCATTTTAGTTAGAGGGTTCTTGGCCCTCCTGTTGTATGACCCTTTTATTAATCTCTTTTACTGTCAAGTGAAATTGTTCTGGGTTAAATACTTTTTTCCCTGTATATTTTTCCAGCTGTGAGCATTATGTCAAAAGAACACAGAAACTCAGGGTTTAAAAAATGCACAAGATGCAGCTACAAGATGTCCATAACGGACGATCACTCCCTATGCGTGTACTGTTTAGGACACAAACACCTTCAGGAGTCTTGTAGTGTGTGTCACACTTTTTCCTCTCGAGTCCTCCAAGAGAGGAAAAATAAATTGATTCTAAAAGGACTTATCAAACCATCTTTTGAAGAGGCCTTATCTTCCTCTTCTTCTCCCGCTAAGAAAAAGAAATCATCGGCTCTGACCAGTCCGTCGGAACCGACCACCAAGAAATCTCGGCAGGGTTTTCCATCGGCTCCATGGACTTCGGAGCCGAGGGTGGAACGGTCTGCCTCGATGCCTCCAGCCTCGACTCCTCTGGCTTCGGAGCCGATGGTTGGAGCTTCGAGAGGCGGGTCACCTTCATCGGCTCCGCTGATTTCGAAGCCGATGAGGGTTGTTCGCTCAGACTCTTCCCCTTTGGCGCCGAAGTCCTCTTCGGCACCGAGGGAAATTACAATGGAGTCTCCTTCGGCACCGATTTTGATCGAGACAATTCGGAGCCGGTGGAGAAGTCTAGTCGGACCCGTTCGATCTCCTCCCGGTCTTCCAAGATGTCGGATTCGGACATTGACAGGGTGCTCCAAAGGCTATTTCAGTCTCCAGTCTTCCAAAAGCTAGTTTCGGCTCCAGCCCAGTCGGCTTCGGAGCCGATGGTCCACCCTTTAGCCTTGGTTCCTCCTCCAACGACCTCGGCACTGTTGGAGTCAGTGCTGGTGGAGCCGATGGAGGTGTCTGGGTCGGCTCTGACCCTTACTCCTACTCCGGCCTTCGGGTCGGAGTTCGGTACATGGACCTCCTCGGTCGGCCCCGGGGGTGACGCTTCGGGACCGATGTTCTCGGTTCCGAGCCTCTCTCTCGGTGCGTCGGCTGTGGGAGTGCCATCTGCTGTTATGGCTTTGGGGGTCGGACCTTCCCAGGATTCTGGGGGTCCGGCCTTTAGAGCCATGAGGAGTGCTTTGGCCAAATCCTCTTTGGCTACCTCCACCGTCTCCCCGGCACCTTCCCTAGGCACGGAGACTGGGTCCTTTGTAGTCCCCCTGTCTCAGGACAGCGGAGCCCTGGGGCCTGAGGTCACCCCCATTGGGGGTCCCCCTCTTCCTGGAGGTCCCTCTGAAGAGTCTTTGGAGGAACCCCCAAGAAAAAAACAGTGCGAGGAAGCACATCGACTCTCCTGACAAGTTTATCACCTCCGACACCGATCTTGATGATGTGGAAGGGTCCCCCAAGTCGTCCTCGGATGATGTCTCCTTTGTGGACATCCTGGAAATCCTCAAACAATGAGGCGGCTGGCAGACCAAACCCCCTTCCTCTGACGAGTCGGTGTTCCTCAAGGCCTTCGGGGCTCAGCCCTCCGTAAATCTCAGAAGAATTACCCCTCACAGCAGGACGATCCCCCTTCAAGAGGCAGAGGAGGGGGAAATTTTCAGGAAGATGCCATCCCAGAGGCGGCAGAGGCCACCACAACACTGGAGACCGCGAGTCCTTTCGTGGCTCTTCAACCTCTCAGCATCCCTGAAGGACTGCCTGACTGTGCAGCTCCGGAGCCAGTCGGGGGTCATTTTTCGAGGCACCTAAAGGCCTGGGAGAGTATCACTCAGGACTGATGGGTGCTCCGAATCATCGCCGGAGGTTACGTCATTCCCTTTTCACACACACCCCTCCATCCAGGAAAATCCCGGACCTGCCACCCAGTCAACGGGATATTGCAGCCTTCAAAATTTCAAAGATGCTTCAAAAAGGAGTCATCCAACCGGTCCCCGTAGACCAGACCGGATTAGGGACTTACTCAAAATTCTTTTTGGTGCCAAAAAAGACCGGGGACTTGAGGCCCATTTTGGATCTCAGCAACCTAAATCGATCAGTCAAGAAGTCCAAGTTCCGGATGGTCACTTTACAATCCATTCTCCCGCTACTGGAGAAAGGTGCTTGGATGTGCTCCATAGATCTCAAGGACACCTATTTTCACATTCAGGTAAATCAGGCGTCCAGGAGACATCTGCACTTCAGCCTGGGAGACAGTCATTTCCAGTTCTGCGCACTGCCCTTTGGTCTCACCACAGCCCCCAGGGTGTTCACCAAATGTTTGGCGGTGGTGACTGCTCACCTGAGAAGTCTAGGATTCCAGGTGTTTCCATATCTAGACGACTGGCTCCTAACTGCCACCTCCAGGCATCTACTATTACAGAACCTAGCAGCCACTATATCTCTAGGAACCTCCCTAGGAATCACCTTCAATTGGGCAAAGTCTGTGTTGCTGCCATCTCAGCATATACGGTTTATCGGGGTAGAGATAGACTCAAGGCAAATGCGAGTCTATCTTCCTACAGAAAGAATAGAAACATTGCAATCTCAAGTCCGAGCATTGCTCCTCCAATGTCGAGCCCCAGCAAGGATGGTCCTGCAACTGTTGGGTTCCATGTCGGCTACCGTTCTCCTGGTCCCCTTAGCAAGATTACACATGAGGATTCTCCAGTGGCTCCTGTCGGTCCAGTGGTCATATCAGGAGCTTCCTCTCAGTCACCAAATTATAATCACAGAGATGTGCAAACAGGACCTCCGTTGGTGGCTTACCTCCTCCAACCTGGATCAGGGGCGACCCTTCGTTCCTCCTCCTCCAGTGGCCACTTTGACTACGGACACCTCCCAGATGGGGTGGGGGGTGTATTACCTGGGCAGGTCAGTTCAAGGCAAGTGGCACCCCGATGAGAGTTCCCTACACATCAACATACTGGAAATGAGGGCAGTGCTTCTATCGCTTCAAGCACTACACAACTACCTTCCCCAAGGTATGATTGCCGTTCAGTCCGACAACATGTCAGTAGTCTGGTATCTGAACAAGCAGGGAGGGACCAGGTCCTACCCTCTTTGCAGAGAGGCCATGAAAGTATGGAATTGGGCTGTTGCAACCAACTGTTTCTTGGTAGCAACACACATTCCGGGGAGATCCAATGTGATAGCCGACAGACTGAGCAGAACCATTCTCTCCCCTCACGAGTGGTCTCTGAACGACAGAGTAGCATCTCAGATCTTCAGAAGATGGGGAACTCCTTGTTGCGACCTCTTTGCAACTCCCCTCAACACGAAATGTCTACAGTTCTTTTCTCTTACCACAGTTCTGAGGGGGTTTCCCAAGGACGCCCTAGTCCAAGCTTGGCCCACCGGCTTACTATACACCTTTCCACCGGTTCCCCTTCTCCCCAGGGTGATCCAGTGCAAGATGATTTTAGTTGCCCCATACTGGCCTCATCAAATCTGGCTGCCATTTCTTCGGAAATACGCACTGGACGGTCCATGGTTCCTGGACCAGGTTCCAGATCTCTTGATCCACCAGTCGGGACAGCTTCACCAGTCCCTTCACTCTCTGAAGTTAACAGCTTGGCTCCTCCACTTCCGACTATAGTCAGGAACCAGGTTTTGGACTCAGAAGTTATACATATCTTGTCCTCGGCCCACAAGAATTTGACTAAGAAGATGTATAATATTAAATGGAAGAGATTCGCCATTTGTACCCAACTCCGGGGATTAGATCCCATTACTGCCCCAGTGGCGGACGTTTTGAAATTCTTAGCTTCCCTATTCAATCAAGGTTCTTCGGTCTCTACCATTAAGATTCAGTTAGCAGCTATTTCTAATTTTCATGAAAGTATAGACCCACCTTTGATGAGCAATAAGTTGTGTAAAGCCTTCATGAAAGGTGCTGGGCTGCTACGTCCTCCAGTTTCTCATCCTGCTCCGCCATGGGATCTCAGTTTCGTATTAGGTGCCTTGACCTCTTCCCCCTTCGAACCAGTAGCAACTTCTGACTTGAAATTTCTTTCCTGGAAGACTGCCTTTTTGGTGGCAATTACATCAAACAGAAGAGTTTCGGAACTTCAAGCCCTATGTGTCAAACCGCCGTACCTGGTTTTTCACAAGGATAGAGTATCCCTTAGGCCTAATCCATCTTTTGTTCCCAAAGTTTGTTCTAGTTTCTGTCTTCAACAATCTTTGGAACTTCCAGTTTTCTTCCCCAATTACTCAGACAGAGCAGAATATATCTTCCATTCATTAGATGTTCACAGACAATTGCGTTTCTACTTAGATAGGACACACCAAACACGGAAAACAGATCAGTTATTTGTGTCCTTTTCAGACAATAAATTGGGCAAAGCCATCACGAAGGTCACTATTGCCAAGTGGATCAGAGACTGTATCAGTCATATTTATTTTCTTTCTAATAGAGAGCTTACAACCACTGTGAAAGCTCATTCTACAAGGGCTATGGCTACTTCAACAGCATTTCATTCTAAGCTTGCTATTAGTGACATTTGTGCTGCGGCTACCTGGTCCTCTCCTCACACCTTTATTTCTCATTACAAATTGGATGTGGCATCTCGGGGGTGAGCTTCCTTCGGTTCCACAGTTCTCAGGAGTGTTTTCCAGTGAGCCACCCAGGAATCAGGTGCTAGGGACGCTGTCCCATCAGTACAGAATGTAGGTGAGATAGGATCACATAACATCTTTTAGTTATGTACTTACCATAACTTTAGATGTTTGGGATCCACCTCGCCTACATTCCTAATACCCACCCTCCTTCCCCCTGCCTTGGAGACCAGAAGAGACCGGACGGTTCAAGTTCGACCGTTTCATCTTGAAACATCTGGCAATGTTATATCAGCAGTGCATGTGTGGGTGCATGTGTGCGGACAAACAAGATCTGGGGAATTGGTGGTGGTGCATCCTGGGATATAGAATAGCTCAGCCAATTAGAGACTTCGCTCTATAGTATAGCATGCCGGTGAGCCGAGGATCGGCTCTGAACCCATCAGTACAGAATGTAGGCGAGATGGATCCCAAACACCTAAAGTTATGGTAAGTACATAACTAAAAGTTTTATTAAATTCTCTTGGTAATGACAACTGTGCATATACAAATATTTTTCTTTTATCTTTGTCCATTCGTTTACCTTCACACTGTGTGTGAATATTCTGCGTGTAGACATAAAACATAAAACCTTAGTTTTATAAAATCTCTTAATAATGACAGCTGTGCATATACAGATATTTTTCTTTTTGTGTTTATCCATTCGGATGCAGTACCTGGACTTTGTTAAAAGAATTATAAGCCTAGAAAAAGATTTACAATGATGTACTTGGAAAATGTAGGTGTGTAAATTATGTTTATAAAATATTAATACAAGAATATAATCCATTTATATATGTGTGCATATAAGTAATACCTAATTATATACATATATATATATATATATATATATATATATATATATATATATATATATATATATATATATATATATATATATATATATATATATATATATATGTATATAAAATGAATTTTTACTTCCCTGTGAATTTTTTAAAAAACTAATCTCCAGATGGATAAGCATAATAGCAACTGATTAGTAGTAGGATTAAGCATCGTTTACGATTAAATAATAGAACATAGAGCATAGGCTCCATGAATTCATAAACTGGGTACAATTATAAATACAAGTGTAAATATAAATAATTATAAAATTGAATATGAGTAAGTGTATATGTATGATATAAAAACATGAGTTAACAATGAATACATAAATATTAATATTTAAATGTTTGAATATATAAATAAATATACAGTACATATTAGGATGACCAATCTCAATAAATATAAATATAATACAAAATGAATGCAAGTATAAGTATAAATATATATAAATATATGTAATTACATAAATAGAGCACAGATAAAAGATGTGTAGAAATGTAAAAATTGAAAAATGTTTGTAAAATGTAAAATGTAAAATATAAAAAGTAAAAACTAAATTGTTCACAGTTCTAAAACAGTATACTTTCATGCCTCTCTAGGAAGTACTACTGTAAGATTATTTCAAAAAATGTTAAATTGCAATTTTGTAAGATTATTTCAAAAAATGTTAAATTGCAATTTTGTACTATTTAAATCTAGAAATTCCTTTATTTTTGTTCTACCTTGGTTGTTTTAGGGTCCATGGCTAAAATCTTAAGTGCTGGGGTAATGGAAATATGGTCATTAGACATGGGACATTAAACCTTTTGTCAAACTAACTCGACTGGCTGCTTGCTTTCAACTTCGGACAGCCTTCATTGTGCCGGATTCTGTTTTTTCAAAATGTGTAACTCAGTTAGTTTACATATGGATGAGACCTATTAATGGTATGTCCAAGTGATGTTTCATGGATGTGCTCCAGCATTGGGAATCTATGTCACAGTGTGCCACACACTATAATGTGCTACACCTTCACACAACCATAAGTGGAGCATGCTGGGGTGACAGATAGCTGTCATGGGTACTCCCCATGCTTTGGCACTACATCCCTGATTACATTGTATGGAGCCCCTCATTAACACACCAGGGAATCCATGCAGAGTGTGTGGGGAACAGTGGTTACACACATGGATCCCACAAATGGGTCTGCTCCTCTGAGGGACAGTTGGTTAATTGATGTGGTGGTGACAGCAGACACTGTTTGCCTCGGCTGATGAATGGCATCTGACAACTGGGCATGTACCTACCGATGTACCTAATAACCTATATATGCAGTATCAACATATGCTGTTAGGTTCATGTACTGTTCAGGTGTTGACTTTCCTTGTTCCAATAGCTGTTGTGTGTGCAATGGTTGAGGGCTGCCTATGTAGGATTCACACAGTAGGCCACCTATACATTACAATTTATAGGTGGTCGTGTGTGTGTGCCATCCAGTTTACTGTGTGTGCAGGTGGAGAAGTGTGTCAGTCCGTAGGGGCCTACACTGTCAGTGTATGTGCTATACGTTCCCTCTTTTCCAAGGCGTGGGCCTACTGGGGCTGGCACAGGGTGTTCGTGGTCTGAATCCCTCTGTGCCTGTGATGGCCTTGGCAATTGCGGTGGGCTGTGAGGACCTTCACCATTATGTCCCTGCTGCAGCTGTTTCCGCAAGATCATATTATGTAGCATGGCACATACTATGAAAATGTGGGCATACATGCCTGGAGAGTACTGCAAGGCTCCAACAGATATATCCAAGCAGTGGAACTGTGATTTCAGCATCCCAAACACATGCTCTATGATGATTCTGGTTTGTGTGTGTGCCTCATTATGGTGTTCTTGCATGGGTGTGTGTGCATTTCTGATGGGAATCATCATCCACGGCTCCAGTGCATAGCCAGCATCCCCCACAAGGTGGCCATATGGGATGCCCCCCCCCGACAAATACCTGATACAGCTGTGAGGCATGCCAGATGTGTGAGTCATAGTAGCTTCCAGAGCTGCCAGCACACACATCCGTGATAATGCCCTGGGCATTGCACATGACCTGGCAGTTGATGGATTGGTATCCCTTGCGGTATATGTAGAGCCTACCATGCTCACCAGGTGGTGACTTGATATGTATGTGCATGCAGTCTATCATACCCAGTACCTCTGGGTAGTGTGCCACATGGTGGAAGAGGTGCATATTGCTGGCCAACTCCTCCTGAGTTCGGGGGAAGTATATATGCTCATTGGCATGTGGTAACATGGCATCCAGGAACTGGTGGAGTATCCTGGATGCTGATGCCTGTGAGATCCCCATTATATCTCCAGTTTGCCTTTGAAAGGTACCTGTGGCTAGTATTATCAAGCTTGCACATACCTTCATGTCCACTGGGATGGGTTTCCCTCTGTTGTTTCTGGATCTCAGGTGTGGCCGGCACAGCTCAACTAATTGCTGTAAGATGTCCCTATCCACCTTGTAATGCTCTACTATCTCCAGATCATGTAGCCCCTGGTAGGTTACCCTTGGTCTGAACACTCTTCTCCTCCTCCGGGGCCTGCGGTGGTTGTCAGCATCATCCTCCACAACACCTTCAGTGTCCAACACATGGTGATGAATCACAGCTATGGCAGCTCCCAACAAGTACATTGTAAAAGTTTCCCATCTGTTTACATCGATGGTGCAGTGTTTGGGAATATACAGGTGTGTGTGAGGTGCCTTCACACTTTATACTATTGTGCTTTGAACACTGATGATGTCATAGGGTGTGTATGTACATTCGGAGCTGCAGGGTATCTTATGTGTTTTACCACAGGTACTGCTATTGTGGTGCCTTTGGTGCTGAATTACATTTAGCTGCCGTGGATTACCTCTTGCCCTTCCCTTAACATTGTTTAACATTTCCCCTCCCATTTTCTGGCATGCATCCAGCAGCCTGTTTCTTTTGTACTTTTCAAAACCTGGCTTATCTTGTGAAATGTGTTCTATATCCGATCTACTGCAGGTTTGCTCTGTGGTGACAGTTCTCTTTTCTTTGCAATCCAACACCTCCCCTATCCTGTTCTGCAGTTTGCTGCGAGCAGACTTGTTAGCTGCCATCAATTGCCCACTGTGAGTTAATAGGTGTTAATTGCTCAGTTGTTCTCCAATTACCCTACTGCGGCATTTCCTTATTTTTTCCCCAAACCTTCCTGTTTGAGCTGTGGTGTGCGGCGCGTGCGGCCACTTACCGGGTTTCGGGCACGTTTTCATTCACATACACATGCACTTTTGGGCACCGTGTGTGCTCTCAGCTAAATTATGCTATACCTACATCCTCACCCCTATCCTGCAGCTTTGCTTAGCAATGGGTAGCCCGGATTTGCATTGCTCCAGTGTGCTTACAGCTACGGTGGCACACCCCACTGCTGATGTCATGTATACCTCCAAGCCACTCCTCGGTGTTGTAGCGCTGCGCCGTATGGTACATCCTTAGTCCGGGGGGACGTTTGCGATTCACTATTACTTGCCTCATTTGCATGGCATTGACTACTAATTCATAGTTACCTCTCCGAACACTGTCACAGACCCTTAGCAACCCTTTCAGCTTGGTTGTGGTGTACCATGCATACCATTGACTATTATGGTGAAATCATGATTTGTATTACATTGTGATTTTATTTCATTTGTATATATTTTCCTTGTGTTCCCATTTGCGCACACATGCCCTGCGGTTGTACTTTGCGTTACTGTGGACATGACATTAAATGTTGTTTTTTAGGTGTTGTGCATCTTTTCTTATGCCATTGGCTGTATATTTAGCCATTGGCATATGTTAACTTTGTAATACATGAGTCTGGTCCACTTTCATAGCTCCGATGTTCTGTTTGGCAAAATGTAAACCAATTTTTTTTTTTCAATTTACATTTCTGTAGGCTTACGCTATGCCTGCACCACTTCATGAATCGCTATGTACCTTTATTTGCATGCTGCAGTACTGCTCATGGGGTGATTAGCATACCTGAGCCAAGGGCTGCGCAGATCTGGCGTATGCTGGTAGTGCACGTGGAACTGGATCGTACCTGACTCGCTCGGCGGCCATATTTGGCATTATACCGCCTATGCTACTCCTGCACCTGGCGCAAGCTTCATGAATCCTGGGGTAGATCTATATTTCTCTTTAAAGGCAATTCATCACTCCTCCTAAGATACATAGCAAGACCTCACCGATAGATGATCCATCTATAGCTATGTAGAAGTTGCTTTGAAATTAGTATCATTCAAACTGGTCCAACTAGTTTTCAAAGTCTTTCCCCAGTTGCAGTACATAGGAAAGTGGCCAAACTGAACAAAAAAAGGAAATGATCTGAAAATCCAACAACATATTTCCCAGTTGCAACTGCAAAAACATATCTGGAAAAGATAAAGTAGTATACCTTAGTTTTAAACTTAACCCTCTGATAAGGGGATCAATCTATAACAGAACAGTATATCCCTAAGCTGTGGAAAGTCTGTTACATCATCCTTCTGCAAAAGGGTGGTACATCCACAGATTTCACAAACTACTATCCAATAGCTATACTTCCTCCATTGCAAAAATCCTTAAAAAATGCATCCACTCACAACTACTCAATTACCTAACAAAAAATAACCTCCTAGCCACATCCCAGAATGGCTTTAGACCCAAACATAGCACCACAACCTCACTTTTCAGCTTTACCAACTCAAGCAACCAAATCCAAAATTCTGGACAACTTGCATCCACCATCTTTCTCGATACATCTAAAGCTTTTAATACAGTTTCACATCAGAAACTGCTCAGTGAGCTAGCCTCCTTAAACCTTTCCCAAACAGTCCTTCACTAGATTCAAAGCTACCTGTCTGACAGACAACAGGCAGTAAAGAGTCAAGATGAACTCTCCCCTGTGCTGCCTGTCTCTGTCGGTGAACCACAAGGGTCCATACTTGGACCACTACTAGTCATCATTTTCATCAACAAACTCCACTCAGCTTCCAAACATGCAAACATAGTCCAATATGCAGACAACTCCTCTCTTATATGCTCAACTCACTATTTTCCAAAACTCCAACAAACCACCCAATAAGCCTTCCTTGACATTGAAAAATTCCTCTCTGACTCCCAACTTAACCTTAATCCTAACAAAACTAAACTTATGCTCTTTACTGACAAAGAAATACACTGTCTACATCCAACCTTCATCATCCACTCCACTAATAACACTAAAATAGAACCTGTTGAATACACCAACTACAACAATCTTAGATTTGATAAACATCTAGTTACTACCATCAAAAAGGTACATATCAAACTAGGCTCACTCTATAGAGTCAAGCATTTCCTCACTAACACCACAAGAAAATCCATAGCTAATACCCATTTACTCTCCCCCCCTTCTTTATACCTCACCTATGTTCACTAATCTTAGGAAAACAGACTTAAATAAGCTGGAATCCTGCTACAACAAAATAGCAAAATTTGCAACTGGCATCCTTAACAGATCGCTCCACCATATGCAACTCACTGCACCAACTAAAATGACTGGAACTACCAAACTTACTAACTTTCAACCAACTAAACTTCACACACAATGTCTTTCATCATACTAGCAACTGCCCAGCTCTGAAAGACCTTATCCATCCCTACAGTAGCAAAAGATCCCTAAGGACAACCAACAAACTTCTTCTAGAAGTAACCAAATCAACAATTACTAAGGAGACTCCCTTATATGAAATAAGATATCCAAAATATGGAACGCCATACCCCAAACAATTATCAACACCAATATGTTAAAGTCTAAAATACTACTGAAATAATACCTTACCAAAAAAAGCATCTGCTCCTGTACAACTCTATTTAACTCCTAAAACCGAAGACAGAGACAGACAGCTCTCCTCAAAAAAGCTGCAAGACACTAAATAAAAATATAGAGTTTCCAGCCTCTCTTAGTAGCTCAGGGACTTTAGGCATGTGATCATTTTGCTTAGGAACTTTTGAGATCTTGCTAATTGTTTGATATGATTAATGAGATATACCCCTAAGATGGACTAAATAAAAGGATTTCCTCATAGCCATTGTCAAGTGATGGTCAAAAGAATGGAAGCTATTACTGCAAATACATATGACCTTAACAAAATCTTCATTTTGTAGTAGTGTGTTATCTATACAGTATGGTGAGGGGAAGGGTGATCTACGAAAACCGATGACACTCCACATTTTAGCATTTATCTTATTTTTAGTACAACAACGAAAGAATGGGTCAATGTTGTGGTTAACTTAGCCACAAGTAAAACTATACAAAGTAAAACAAAACAAAATACTCAGGCTATTGAAACGCCAAAAAAAATCAAACTTTAATGTGCAAAGCTTTCAGGCATAGCCCTTCTTCAGTGCAAAACTACCACATGAAACAAACCATTCATATTTAAAAGAATTAAAAGAAATCCACGTGACACAGTCCGCCAATTGCAATCTGTTAGTAATTAATTACAATGCATATTAGCTTACTTAGAAACAATCTAATATTTTCATATACTACATAATATTAAAAATATAAACATAAATATATCATCATTCTATATACATTCAAATATACCATTATATTTTCAAATTAAAATAAAAATATAACATGCAAAATCACTTATATTGCATTTGTTTCTTAATTAAAATTGGTTGGTCCTCTCTACGCTCTCACACCTATGCATGTCCACTCCTGTCCTTGACTGGTTTACCAACTATCTCACAAACAGACAACAATCTATCAAATGGTTACACTCCCCCTAACCTTTTCTCACTACTTCCACTGGAGTTCCTCAAGGGTCCATTTTAGGGCCTCTTCTTTTCAGCATTTTCATTAATAATTTTCATTCGGCTCTCATTTATGGGTCTGTAGTACAATATGCAGATGACTCCACAATCATCTGCTCTGCCACCTCAGAAATGGAACTTCTGAACAAGACCCAAAATGCTTTCTCCACAACTGAAATCTGGATGACCAATAATCACCTAGCCCTTAACCCCAATAAAACCAAACTCCTGCCTTTTACACCCAAAAAGATACCACTCTTAATAAATCTGAATTTATCATTTATTCTTCTAACATAACTGCTATAGAAGTAGTCCCCTATACCAAGCTACTTGGCGTTACCATAGATGATAACTTAACATTTGACCAACACATCCACAACAACATAAAAAAAAATCATCAAAAACTTGACACCCTTTACAGACATAACATTTCTTAAACTACTCCACTAGAAAAACACTTGCCCTAACATTTCTTCTATCTTCTCTCCTCTGTGGTGCCCCCATTCTAACAAACATACAGTCCTGCTTAAAAACTAAGATGGATACCTGCTATAGCAAAATTGCTAAGTTTGTAACTAATGCAAAATATTCATCCAATCATTACTGTTCATTACTATCCTTGAAATGGCTAGAACTCCCACAATATTTCACATACCTACAACTATGTACAGCACACAAAATTATCTATAAACCTCTCAAATGCCCAGCCCCTGCATCACTTCTAACTCTTTGTCAACCAAATAGGCATCTCAGATCTGAAAATGAATCTCTTATCCAAGTAAATAGACCAAACCTCCCTGCTGGTCAATATCTCTACTCTTGTACTGTAGCTAAACTCTGGAATGCACTTCCACCTGCTTTCTGGACCATTAGTAGTGCCTCCTTATTCAAAAAGTCTCTACAATGATATCTTTCTACTCAATGGCTTTGCCCATGCACCATCTCCCAATCCTCTATAACCTGAATACCTGATTGACTCCTCCTATCCCTACACTCATCATTATTCTCCTAACTTAAGTGTCACCCCTGAAAAGTACTTTCCAGATTATTCTTCTGCACATGGTATAAGAATAATTGTGTAAGGTATCTCTACATGGTATAAGACTAATCACATAAGCTAATTGCATAGTCTGTCTGTATAGTTTGTACAAAATAATTGTCTAAGTGCATAATTTATTTGTCTTCTCTGTTCAATTCTTTTTTACTGGTTACTTTGCCATGAGTCAAAAATTTTCTTTCATAACTTCTAGCCATATAATTTTACAATCTTCCATGTGAGTTTCCTGTTTGTCACTCTTTGTAAATCTTTGTTTAACAAATTTCTCTTATCTTGTATTTAGTTTATGGAGCTTTTCTCCCCAGGCGTCCACTGAAAATGGGCTCATTTCAACCCAGTGGACTTTCCTAGTCAACAAAAGGAAACAAATAAATAAATAAAATAAATAATAATACTACTTGCTGCTTTAATCCCTGGTTTAACATCTGCCTGTAACCTTACAATCTAGTTGTACAGTAAACTCACAGTTAACCGGCATCCGTGGAGATTGGTAGATGCCGGATAACTGTAATTTCTGGTTGCTTGAGAGTTTCTATTAAAATTAGGCCTAACTAATACTGTACCCTATACTATTTGTTTGGTTTGACTTGTTCTCATGTTGGGGAGAGAGGGAATTTATTCATATCTTCCTTTTTAAAACTCTAAAACTCAAAATCATAAGGTATGTTTCTGCTAGGGGAAAACAGAAAGTGCAACACATGAAAATTGTAATGTGTTTCTTCAATTTTTTTGCTGGTTGCTTGAAAGAGCTGGTTGCTTGAGTTCTGGTTAACTGAGAGTTTACTGTATTTTCTAGTCTCCAATATGTTATTTATATTACCTCCTCTTACATTCATAGTAACAGTATCTATAAACCTAAACTTTAAATCATGACTACAGTCATACTCCAATATATGTTTGGCTAGAGCATTCAAAGAAACATTTCTGCATATTTTGGATCGATGCTCAAAAATATGATCCTTCAATTTTCGATTACATTTGCCAATATAAAACACAGTACATATTCTTTCCTTGCTTTAGGGTGTATAAAGATGTTACCAGTGAAGATATATTTGCAACAATTGCAGTTATAACACGGAAAGGTATCTCATTTCTTTGTTTCTACTCTTTCCTTGCCATTAATTCAAATTAAGGACAAGGAAAGAGGAGAAACAAAGAAATGAGGAAATAATATGTTTTTGATTGCTTTGCAACATGTAATACCATGAATATCATATATTTTGCAATTTGTATGAAATGCACTGTGTTTTATATTGACAAGTATAATTGAAAATCGAGGGTTCATAGTATCAGTGCTGGTACTACACACCTGCACTACTGGCAGGGGACAATCATGCCCCATATCACCTTGCATCTGAGCCAGCTGTCTCCTTCCCCCACCCTAGTTATGACTCTGCAATGAAAAATTATAATGCACAGTAGAACAGGTCAGTGCTCCTGCATATGTCACTAGAACTTTCCAAAATAAAATATAGCAGATCATCTTTGTTGTGTTTGGATGTTTATAGTACCAGGCCACTTTGTTTGTACTCACCTGTATATAAAAATATTAAACTGCTGTTACAATACAACAAGGAGTACTACAATACAACTAATCAAATTATTTAAGCATCCCTCAATAATACAGTTATTATAGCTTAATGAAAACGTTTTGAGTTCTTGATCCCCAGTGCACACGAAGTCTCCCACTCACATACTCTAAAAGTCCATTTGTTCTTCCCAGCTGTAAAAACTTTCTTATCCATTCCTTCCATTGTGATATAAGATTTGGATGCCAATCATGGTGTCATTTTGTGCTACAGGAGTCGTTTGTATGAACAGCTACTTCCCCACATCATGGCTTGATGCCCACAATGGCTTTCTAGCAATAGGTATGCATATGTGCTACCAAATATGCAGTCCTTGGTTTGTGGTGTGAAACTCACAACAGAAATAAAAGTGATAGTGTAACTACTGCAGCTAAAATTATAAACTATACATGCGCACTACTCCAACAATAAACTTTTATCTTAAACTGACACTGGTGAAGTAGTAAAACTGAGAAACACTCATAAGACTGAATTACACTAAATGTGGAAAAACCCATGAAAGAGACATAACCTGTAATAAATAGCTTCATGACCATCCAGTCAACACAGCACATGAAGAAAAGTGCGTGTCATCAATAAATGAACAAAACATCAGGGACTTCACTCTTCTTCACAGATAGAGTAATTTTGAGTCATAAAAATGAAACATTACCCTTTCATATCTATTCCAACATTTTGTAAGCAATTATTTTCATCGTCCATCTGTCAGATCAAAGTACTTCCTGCCTCAGTCACTGATTCCTGCCAGCACCTGTCATGGAAGATTACTTGTCATGCTGCTGAAAATACCTCATAACTGCCCAGACTTTTGCACAATGTCCAGATTTTTACTTCATGTTTTGGTCTGTTCCTCACAAAATGCATGGTTTTCTGGCAAATCTTTGAGGACTGAAATTAACACATAATGACAGACATTTGAGTTTCAGACTTCATATCCTTCAGAAAATACATGGTAATGCAAAATCTGTGAGACTATCAACTTTCTAAGTTTATAAAAGCAATATTTAAAATTTGTTCTGATTATGAGCTTTTGTCCTCCCATTATCTTTGGCTTTGTCTAGAGGTTCAGAGGTATGCTGCTGAAACCGTTTAATCATACAGTTCAAAAGAACAATTCATTCACCTTTCCTGTACAAGCAAGAACTGTTCAAAAGATGTTTTTACATTACATTATCTGCTGCAAAATGAAAAACAATTTGAATCAACAAGGCTTTTTCAAACTCAGCAAAAAGTCAGACTTCCAGTGAGGAAGGATATATAAGTCAAAAATTTCAAACATAATGTTTTTCATAAGATGAAAATGTTGAGGATCATAATATACAGGCTTCTACCCAAGATATTTACTAGATTTCAAATGAGAAAGGGTACACAAAGCATATGCACAGCATATGGCTACAGTGTAATAAGAAGTCAGAAGATGAGCTACACAGGGGTCCTGATGGAGAGATGAAAAGTCAGCAAGCAAAGGAGACTAATAGTGCTGAAATTGAATGCAGAGCACCTTCGTGAGGTGGACCCTGTTTTTCACAAAATCTCACTGAGGCAACACTGATATACAGACTGTATTTATATAGCATATATCATGGGCAGAAGTAAATTAAAAATAAAAAAAAATAGCTGAGTGCACAAGAGCCAGGATAAAAAAGTGCCCAGTCTTGGTAAGTGCACTGATGCCAGGACTGGTAAAAATTACAATGTAGAATCCTCAAAATACGGAAACATTCCTACAATGGGGCCAGGCCAGGCTCAGGGGGAGGATGCCCCCCCCTGTTGTAGAAGGAAGTAGGAGTCAACAAAAATGACAAAAATTGATTGGCCAAAGAAGAGTCATAAAGATGATAGAGTGGACTATTGAGGATAAGAAAGAAATTATGTATTGTTAATATTATGTAAAAAGCCCAGAATTTCCAGACACAAAATATATAAAATGATTAAGAGAGAAATTAGAGGAAAGAAAAATACTTCCGCAGGAAAAACTGTCAGAAGCTTCAAATAAAAAGTTGCATTCATTAATACAACAGATTTTTGAAAAACAGTATATAGATCAAGAAATTTTGATCTGTTTGGAAAAAGAAGCATCTGAGGAATTGAGAAAATATAAACAACAAAACCTAGAGATATTTGAAAAATATAAAAAAAAAAGAAATATGGACATGGGAAAGAAAGAGAGATTTGATATGGTGCAATATTTATGCAAAGGCGAAAGCCAAGTTAACTAATATAGAGAAGGCAGCCCCAAAGATATTCAAAGAGAAATACAGGCAAAGGCATCCAAATATGGAAAATTTCACAATAAAAAGATTAATAGCACAAAGATGTAATGTAGAAAAGACGATTAGTAAAGCAACATTTAAAGAAATAGAAGTTGAAGTTATGGAGTGCCTGCGAAGTGAAGGATTTAAAGTAGAAGGTCTAAAACAGATTACATCACAACATGATGGATTGAGTCCCCAGAATAAGTAAAAGCAAGAAGATCAGGAGATATTGACATGGGAAAGGAAAAGAGATTTAATATGGTGTAATATTTATGCAAAGGAAAAAGCAAAATTAATTAATACAAAAAGAGCAGCAACAAAGATATTTAAAGAAAAATACAGGGAAAGGAATCCGGATATGGAAAACTTTACAATACAAAAAATAAGTAGACTAAGAAGAAAAGTATAAAAAGAGATTAGTAATGGAGAAGTCAAAGAAATAGAAATAGAAGTTATGGAAAAGCTGCAAAGAGAAGGATTCAGTGTAGTAAATCAAATACAGAAAGCACCACAACAGGATAAAGCAATGGATATCCAAATTAAGTGGAAACCAGTGGAACAGGAAGCAATTTGTCAGGTGCCATATCAAGATATTTTGGAGCCTTCCACGGGAAAACAGTATAAACGTTCATTTGAAGCTAAACAGGAGGGAAAGGAACAGGAAACTGTGGAACCTCTGATGCAGTCAATGTTGAGGAGTGATAGGCCACTGAGTTCCCATATGACAGAGCAACAGATGACACAGGATGAAATTGAAGAGAATATGCCACAGGAAGATGCTATAGAACTTTCTATAGAATGCCCACAGGAAATGGAAAACAAGGGACGTGCCCTCAGTATGGAAGAAAATGAGTTAAGAGAAGAGTTGCCTGATTTAATAGATAAAGACAGATATATCAAGATCAATGAGAGAAATAGGCTGCAGAAGGTTAATAAAACCCCCAAAGTCAGAAGCTTGATAAAACAAATGAACAGTAATTAGGACTGTCCATAGAGATCCATGAGATATAACAGAAGTAAACAGAATATATTACTGTGCTGCTAAATTAATAACTGATAATGTTCTACCACAGGAACACAGGGTAGCAAGGGAAAAGGGGGGGGGGAGCGAATACCATCATGGAAATATCGAATAGAGAAAACTCTCAAGCAGCTAAGACAATAAGTGTCATTGTTAGATGATTATAGAAGAGGGAATAGATCAACAAAAATACTAAGAAAGTTAGATGTGATAAAAGCAATGTGCAGTATTAGAACAGACCAGGATCTATTATGCACTATTGGAGATAAACTAAAAATTACAAAACAGGCGGAAAGACTTAGAAGACACAAAGATAAATATAAGGGAAAAGCATAGAATAAGCAATTTATTGATGACCCAAAAAAGTTTTATAGAAAACTGGGAAATAAGGTAAAAGGAATTGAAAGACTGCCAAAAAAAGAGGAAGTAGATACATTTTGGAGAAGTATCTATGAGGATCCTATGGAACATAACAAAGATGTTAAATGTATAAAAAAAAATAAAAGAAAGAATAAGAAGTTTAAAGGTACAGGATATGAAATGGGATGAAGTAACAGCCAGAGAGATTGAAACAAAGTTGAGAAAAGCCTCTAACTGGAAAACCCCAGGCCCAGATGCAGTGCCTAACTTTTGGCTTAAAGAAATTAACTTCTTTGCATGAGGATTTAGCCATGAGTAAGAACTATATATATAAACACCCTGAACACACACCGCACTGGTTAACAACAGGAAAAACAATGCTCTTACTTAATAGTGAACCTGCAAGCTACCCTAAAAATTATAGACCAATAACTTGCCTTAAAACGACGTATAAACGGAAACTGACGCCGACAGAGTTTATAGTCATTTAGAAGAAAACTCAATTATGGCAGTAGAACAAGAGGGCAATAAAAGAAAGTCATATGGAACAAAGGATCATTTGTTGCTAAAATTATAGTGGAGAACTGTAAGAAGGGGCAGAATCTAAGTATGGCATGGCTTGACTACAAAAAAGCATT
Source organism: Protopterus annectens (assembly GCF_019279795.1). Taxonomy (NCBI): domain Eukaryota; kingdom Metazoa; phylum Chordata; order Ceratodontiformes; family Protopteridae; genus Protopterus; species Protopterus annectens. The sequence goes on along the minus strand of NC_056728.1, from coordinate 892,092,954 downwards.
TGATAGTAGCCCACATTCATGGACAAAAGAGTGCTTAAAAATGTGTAAGATGCACCCTACACTGATTGACTACATTACAGTAACCATGAAGCAGAGGCAGACCACTTTGCAATTAAGCCATGATAAAGGACAGAATATTATCCCAGGGATAAAAAATTCAAAGGGGGAATATTCCAGGGTGACGCTTCTAGAAAAAAAAGTCTAATGACTTCTCATCTTCTCTTTGTCAATGATTTAAAACTGTATAGCTCATCAGATAAGGAACTGCAAGCACAGCTGCAGGTTGTCAAAACATTTTCAGATGATATTAGAATGTCATTTGGTCTTGATAAATATGCAAAAGCAACCTTTAAAAAAGGAAAACTGCAGCACCAGGAAAACGTCAGTTTGGGACAAGAATGTGCTATAAAATAACTTGAGCAAGAGGGAGTATATAAATACTTGGGAATTGATAAAGGATCAGCAATAAAACATGAACAAATGCAAATAAAACTCAGTAAGGAGTACTTTAGAAATCTTAAATTAATCCTGAAAACAGCCTTGACATCTAGGAACAAGATCCAAGCCATAAATCAGTTTGCTCTTCCTGTCCTAACTTATAGTTTTGGAGTGACTGACTGGCCCCAAAAAGTGTTGGATAGATTGGATATTACAACAAGAAGGATGCTTCATGCTCATCAAATGATTTATAAAAATCAGTGTATACCAAGATTATATATTCCCCGTTCCGAAGTGGGAATGGGCCTCCTTGAAATTGATTGCATGTATAGATCTGCAGTCGTGGACTCCGCACATATCTACTGACCTCACAAGATCCAACTGTAGTGAAAGTTTTGAAACATGAGGAGAATAAATCTAAGCTGACGTCTCTGCTTAATTTAGCAGAAGCATATCGCCGTCAACAAGGAATGGAAATCAAACCAGAAGTAAATAAAAACCAAGCAGCAACTGAATGTACTAAAAAAAATATAAAGTGAAGAACCAGATGAGAAGGCAAAAAATGTGGAAAAAACATAAATATAGTTGCAAGTATAGAAAACATCTGGAAGAGCCTCATGTTGATCAAGAATGAACGCAGGAATGGTTAATGAGAGGTGAATTCACATTATGAAATGAAATTTTAATACTGGCAGCCCAAGATAGTGGGCTATGTACATGCTGATTTACAAAGTCCGTTGAACATGTGGGAGAAACAGACGTAGGTTTTGTAAAAATGAATTGGAAACAGTCACATGCCTTGTTGCTGGTTGCAATGCACTAATGGCAGAGGGACTGTATACTGAAAGGCATAATAATGTGGTGAGACTGTTACACTCGAGATTGTGCAAACATTATGGTCTCAAAGTGGCTGAAAAACACTGGAAACATGAGCCACAAAGAATCATAGAAAATGATAAAGTTTATATCACATGGGATCACCCAATACCAGCAGTCCAAAAGATAGATGCTAGAAAACCGATATAGTGGTCCAAGAAAAGAAGATAAAAATAAGCATTGATCATTGAAATGGCCACACCTAGTGACTACAGTGTCTTGCATACAGAGAGACACAAAGTCATAAAATACCTGGATCTGCAAGCAGAAATGAGAGCCATGTGGAAGAAAGATACCCAGACAGTTCCAATAGTAGTAGGAGCAACGGGTCTTATAAAAAAGAATTTACAATCGTATTCAGATATGTTACCAATTCATGTAACACCGTACGAATTGCAGAAGGAGTCATTACTGGACACATTGCGGGTGCTGCGAAGAGCACTTTTGTCTGACATCAAAGAGGGAAACAATACTAATTTCATGGACTTTAATCATACTTTGACTTAGGAATGGGGTCTACTCCCGTCATGGTATTAGAAACCCAAAACTATTGGAGAAATAAAAAATGGCAGGAAGGCTAAATTAATGTTAATGTATATTCAGAACATACTAACCTCTGCAGAAAATAACAGGAGGACACTTCATAAGACAGCATATAGTAAACTAAAAATCGTAGATCCGTACCAAAGCATAAGCAATAACATCAACATGTTTAACATTTCAGTAAGACAACAGTCAAGCACCTTCCAGTACTAACACAGTTCCAGTACCAGCCGTATTACTCATCATTTATTTATTTATTTACATTTTGATGACCAGGATAGTCCACTGGGCCTGGAAGAGCCCATTTTCAGTGAAAGCCCGGGGAGAAAAGCTTCACAGGATATAGACAATTTTACAATAGTTATACAGAAGTAAATAAAGTAGTAGAACAGTGAAAAATACAGGGATACTATACAATTTGTTAAAAAAGACATAACATTTCTAATCCTAAGTAATGATTTACAAAAGTGGATTCATGTAATCTACACATATTAAACTGAAGGCATTTCAGATGAAAAAAAACATGTAAGTAAAACATTTATGTACAGATAAAAAAACAAGCTTTTTTTATTTTATTTTATTTTTTTTGGAAGTTAAAAATATGAGAAGAGGACAGAGAGAAGAAGATGAGGTGGGAGAGGTAAAAAGTGGTATTTTTAATGGAGAAAGAGAGTGGTTTGGGGGGAAGTTTATGAGGTATAGGGTAGGAGAGGAAGTAGAGGCCAAGGGTAAAAGAGCACAGTGATAAAAGGTTGAGGTATATAGTGCATGGGATGGGAGATAGTGTTAAAGAGTTTATGTTTAAGTGGTAGGGGTACAGGAACATTTCCACTTTGAAAGAGATGAGATTGGAGAAAAGTTTTGAAGTTTGAGTGGCTCTGAGTATTTCAATGGGTAGTAGGGAGAGAATTTCAGAGTTTAGCTAGTCTGTCATGCTTTGTGAATGTTTAATTTTAGACTGTACATATCTTCCCAACTTTAGTCTTGATGTTATATGTTTAGCTTTTACAAATTGTATATAATAGACAATGGCATGAACTCAACACAGTAGCCCTTTTGCAAAGGAACCATCAGTCAAGCCAGGACAAAATAGCATATAAACACTAATAAACACAAAATAAGGGTCAACTAAAAGTTATTGAAATCCAGTAGTGTGTTATATACCTGCTTCTATAGGTAAAATATTTAGATTAATAGATATTCCATCTTATGACCATTGCCAGTACCCTCCCTCAGGCCACACCTCCTTTCTACAGGAAGGTCATACTAGTCAATCCCAGAATAAATTTGTGGATACCCATCTAGTCTTCTACTTTATGTTTAAAGAACAAAAGTTTCTTAGTGATGTGTTGTCTATACAGTATGATGAAGAGAAGGGTTATCTGATGATACTACACTTTTTAGAACTTGCTTTTAGTTCAGGTTTAGTATACAAAGAGTTTACTAGTAAAAGGTCACTCTGGAGAATTTAGGTGTTATAAAGTAACATAATAGCAATCCCAGTTTGCAGTCATCAACAAACTTTGTTAGCCAGAGGTCTTGGGTCTCTGCATGGAGATCTGAGAAGTAAATACCAAAAAGGAGGGTCACAAGAGGGAGCTCTGAGGGACACTGCTGATTACTTTCATACTTCCTGGAAGTTGCACTATATCGATTCTGTTTTGAAGTTAGTTAGCTATCTGTCTTATCACATATGGGTCATTTTTTAAAGAATGTATCTCTTGTATGATGACAGCATGGGGAATGGTAACAGAAGCCTTAGCCAAGTCAAGGTACACCCAGCTCACTGCATGACCCTCAACTACATCCTTTAGAATATGTATGTGAATATTTGGTTTCTGCATTCCATTTACTAAATTAAATATTTAGGATCTACACTTCACACAGCCAAACTGTTGGGGATCAAGACTAACAATATTCTGGATATCACAGCTTATGATGTTAGCTGTAATACATTCCACACTTTGCAGATAAGATTTGTAAGGCTGAGATGTGTATAATTACCAGGGTCATCTTTAAGCTGATCTGTATGGAGAGCCATCAGCATTGAACTGTGTCACTCATCAGTATCAAAACCAAAAGTTGAACGTGGGATAAACAGACTGAGGAGTGGATCTGCAAGGGCATGTTTAACACCATTAATTAAGTAACCAAGTATAATGTCAAGTCCCATTGTGGAAGTATTTCTGGTCATGTTTAGCACTTTCAGTAAATGTTCTTTAGACATAATTTGGGTAGTAAAAGATGCAGATATTTTAGGGTATTGAACAAAAGTCTCTGGGAAGAAGTTAGCACTTAATTTATATGCAATGTATTTTGTGTTTGAATAGGTAGCATCATTATTGATGTATTCTGAGGGTATTGTTTTCTAGTTTTCTGACACAGCTAAAGAAGGATTTGTTATTATTGTTATCTTTGGCTTCAGAGGCCAGCCTAAGTTTATATGCTCCTTTAATGGACCTGATAGTGTTCTTTCTTTTTTGGAATGTTTTTATTATCTTTGAGAAGAAGGGTTTGTGATCGGCTAAATAAATTATTACACTTTTACTTATTGAAATCAGTAGGAAAGTTGTACCCTGGCAGAAGTACAATAAACTATGTCTGCTCAGCTACTCTAAAAGTCTTTCTTGTGATTATTTGCTTAAACTGAATTGTATTGCTGATTCTAGGGCGACTGACATCCAGGCACAAAACCCTAAAATGTTTGAAGAAAAAATCAAATGAGATCATGCATTGAGCTATGGACTACTGAAGCAACAAGCAACTTCCTGACTAAATATAGCATCAACATGGTAACATGCACTTATAAAGGGTGCAGTATGACCTAATAATTTGCATGAGTATTTCAAACATGTATGCTCCTGCATTCTACACAAGTAGGCTTTATAAATAAGCACTACACAGTAATTTAACAGTATTGTGAAAGCCATGGCACAAAAAATGCATTGCATGGTACACCTATATTCTCAAGAGGTCTAGACATGCTTGCTTGGGGTAGGGGCTAGCTGAAAGGAAAAATACTCTAAATGCAAAGCTCAATACCATCTGTCCAAAGAGTTTTGTTTGTCAAACAACAGCTATGCTCACATGGTATGCAGGAGGTAATCGGACTGAGTTCCATCTGAGATCTAATATTTTATTTTCACTTCAGGGATTTTGGAAAATGCTTTTCAATGCAAAGCTTATTAATATAGTAAATTTCTAAGTATATAAGATAAATGTTTAACATCTGTTCATGATTTTGTCTTTGTTTATAATTCTTAAGCTAAGAAGTTCAGAGGACAAAGGGAGTTGCAGTAGGTTTTACTATATTGTTCTAGAATTATGTATTTGAGATACATCCTTTATGAATGTATTCATTCACTTAATCTCAAGCAGCTATCTCAATTATCCCTATTTTTTTCTCTTACACATGCGGTCTGTTGTTTATAAAATGTATGGCTTACTAGTAAAATTTTGCAGATGGTAGTCATTAAATAATGACAAACGTGAGAGATTCAGTGGTTGCATTCTTCAGAAAATACATGGTAAAACAAAACAAAACCAAACAACTTTCTAAGAATGTAACATTGATATTTAAAATCTCTTCCTGATTTTGGATGCTTGCCTCAGATTTCTGGTTTGGGTGTCAAGGGTGTATAGTGCATTACGTTATATGTTTCTGACAGCAGTAAGATGAAATACATTTTTTAGATCATTAATTATGTATCTGTGCATTTGCTTCATCACAAGCAAACATCTGATGTGTATATTGCCATACAAGGGGCTGTAGTCGATTATCACATCTGTAAATATGTGAATACTTGGTTTCTGTCTTCCAGAGTAGTTGTGGTAACATTGTTGGAACTTATTGTACTAATCAGGAGCATCATCATATGAACCACGTCCTTTGGCTATGATATTTTGTTTCCTTGTTTTATTTGTCTTTGAATCAATTCAACATTAAGAAGTCTACATATTTAATGTTAATATTTTAAATATGAATGCATTTTAATTTAGCTATTTTTTTCACAGGCACTTGGGTGTGGAATGCACTGTGTCTGGGCTACAGCAATTTATCTAGCACTTAGTACAGATGAGTAAGTCTATGAGCTGCTAATGAACTGCTTCCTGTAGTGCAGGATTTTATTCTCTCAACTTTAATTTGCCCTCTGTGTGACTCAAATCACTTTACCAGACAATCCTCCTGGTTTGTTATTAGAAAGGTACACTTACATCCAGTGGGCTGTCCTGGGCTGTTAGCAGATGCATTACATATTTGCCTTTTGAATTCTTGCATCTTAGTGCTTCACTGTATTTGACTATGAATCCTATCATGTTTCTTGTAATTGTGTGGGTTGACAGATGTATTTTCAATACATTTGAGTTTCAAGGGAAGAGAAGATTACTGTTGCTCATGCTGTCTGTTTTCAATGAGAGATTTTTTTTTTGTTTAGAAAATGGCTGTCATCGTTTTTACTGTAAAATTAAAATAAAAGTTTTAAATTAAATCCAAATTTCTTTGATCATTGTAACAGTGGTTTTAATTGAGGAGTATTTTGTAGTAACTAGGTAGAGACAACCAAGTAAATGGATATCGATATGGCTGGGGGACAGTCCATTGCCCTGCCTAGGGACCTGTTTGACCATGAACTGGCTCTGTCCTTAACACAAACTATTTTATTGCATACTAATACTCATAGATTTAAAGTATATTTCCAGCTGAGAATCTTACTATGTCCAGTGAAGGATCTTGCTAATCTGCTCTCAGTTTAACTTACACTCACCAGTTACTGCCAAGATTTGCTAACTCCATACAGGTATACAGTCTGCAGGTATTGTTAGTCCCTGAAGTTGTTTTTTGATGAAGATCTGACCTGTTCTACCCAGTTATGATCATTAGCAACATGTAGAACAGGGCTGGATTAACAAAGGGGTAATGAAGCTCCAGCCCCATGAGTCTAAAATAGGCCCTGCCACTTCTACTCCCTATTTAGCTGGAAATTCTACTCTATTGCCATGCCAGATAAATAGGCCCCCTATCAGCTCCAGGCCCATGAAGCAGATAATCCATCAATGATGTAGCATCTCTGCCCCCCTCAATTTCTCAGAAGCAAAATATATGTCATGGCACACAGCCATAGATCTTTTAATTCCAACAAACCAGAGATAATTTTTTTTTTGCAAGTTAATAAAAAAATGGCATTTCATTCCGCTGGTTTACATAGTATTTTTCTGAGTCTGATACCACCCCCTCACTGAGGTTGCTGCTAATCACTCACTGGGGTGCATTTAAAGACTGAGCCTACTACAGAGCACTCAACAAAGAACCATAGCTAGGTTGCTGAGTTATCTGCTGCTCTGTGCAGTTCCAACTCTGAGTTGAGGACCAAAAAAAAAAAAAAACTAAACTAAAAAAACATAGCTAAATGCTTGCTACAAATGTAACAAGCAGTTCATTACACTTAAAGTACCACACACAAAGCACTTCAGTAGTGACTACAACTAAACATCTCTGAATGCTGGCACTGCACTTCTACACCTTAGGCATCTGCTCATCAGTCCCCCAACACCTTGTGACTAGCGTAGTCCCCCCTTCACCCTGCCTTAGCCACACCTCTGTCTCAGCATACCAAAAGGGTACAAGCAATTCCAGCTAGAAAGACACTGAAATATTGGCAAAAATACATGAAAATTAGTTATGGCTATTTCAGCTGTTCAGTACAGTAGTACTAACAGTACTGGCACACAAGTAAACATTACCATCAGCAAACAGTGACTTTTCTTTTTTCATTCACAATTAATACAGACAATGGAATTAAGGCTGTTAAATCATTACTGTCCCATTCAAACTGGGACAGATAGCAACATTTTCAAAAGTTTTTCATGACAGGAAGTGAGGAGAATACAAAGTTGAATTAGATAAGGCCCAGGACAGAGTCCTGTGGAAGATCTCTAGTGAAGTAACTTAATTTGTTTTGCTTCTCGGTCATTCACTAATCCATTTAACAATGTGTGTATTCTTATTTTGTGTTACTGAACTATTAACTATAGCTATATAAGGCAGAGACATAGAGTTTCAAAGGCCTTACTCAAGTGAAGCACACAACCACTACTGGGAGGTCTGTATCTATAGTGACCAAGACAGGTCCATAAAAGTTAATTAGATTTGTTAACATTGACCTCAACTAAATGAACTCATATTGCACTGTATCTAGTTGTAAAAAAAAAACAAGTTAGAAGAATTCAGAAAATTAACAAAGCATGGCAAAAAACATTTACAAAGACAAATGTAAGACTTTTTCACAATGATTCTTTATCAGGCCTGATCTTCCTCTTTAGATATGTATTTCTATATTGGTTAGTCACCAGTCTTGGAGTTCCATTCTCTCTTCAAAATATTTAGCCACTACATTCATTATTTCAGATTTAAGAAAGTACCTGGAAATTTTGTCAGGGCTCATACAAGAATTCTTCTTTATCTTGTTTAAATATACATTAGCTGTCACCTTATCTAGAATTAGTTCTTGTCCTAAGCTATTCTCACTTCCCAGATTGTACAAACAGGCTTCACAACTATTTCAGAAAATGATGAGCAAAAAATATTAACATGTTATTTTAGGATCCATTGCTAATACTGATGTGTCATACTGTGCCAGTTTGGCTGTGTGCTGACGTCTGAGAGTATGCATAATTAAAAAGCTTTTGCTCTTGTTAACGTTGTAAAAGTTCTTTGGATTGAATTTTAACACCTACAGTAACCTTTTCCAAGTCTTTTGAAGGCATATTATCATTCCTGTTGTTAAACGGAGTTTATATATCTTACAAATGTTGTATTTATATCTTTAATGATTTTAAGTGAGAAAGAGGGGTGTTTCAGCAAGGGTGATTTATTGCACTATTTCTCCCTCTGTATTTTTTCAGATACAGCTTTTCTATCAGCTCAGTGAATCTTGTAAGGACCTGATGCTAGTCATATAAAGGGAAAGGGCTACCCAATTCTAACTAGTTACATTTTAAATAGCAACCTCTTCTGTCCTATGTCCATTTTTATTAATCTCCCTTCACCCATTTTTTTTCCTTTAATTTTTTCTTTCTTTTTTTTTTTTTGTAAGCATCCCTCATGATTCATGCTTTTCAGATGGTTTTGTCAACTTTTAAAAGCAATATAATAAAAATGGATGCCATTTATCTGTTTAGATCTACAGTCTTGCTCTTCTCTACCCCCTTTTATTTTCTACATGGCCCTTGTCCTTACCTTCCTCACTGACAGATATTCATATCCCCCTTTATAACTGTTTTAGACTCCGGTTTTGTTGTTTTCTCTCTTTCTTCAGAGGTCTTGGTGTTTCCTTCTCATCCTATCTCATCTCCCATGCTTCTAGCCTTTTCCCTCTTGTTCAGTCCCCTTATTAGACTACATAGCTCCTATGTTTTAAATATGGTGATTTGTCTGGTAATTGTTTTTATTTCATGTTTCTTTTCCCCCTGGCTTAATTGACAGTTCTTTGTTGCTTTGCATAATATAGTCTTTGCTGCAGAATGACTCATTTTGCCCAAAGTGTTCACCATTCCCAAGCATCTACAACTGGATTTCAAATTATTCTTATCAATTGGGTATTCACTGCCAGAGCAAACACTCAATTAGTAAATTTTTCATTGGCTAATGCACAGAGAATGTATCCCTCACTGACCAAATTCTTCCAAGATCATGATTAATTTCTTACTCATTGGAGACCTATGCTGATTGGGCAGTGTTTTTAGGGCACAACCTCCCTTATGTTTCAAACATTACAGGTCGAGCTGTAAAAGTTAAGAGATGTATAAATATGTAAATGGATTTTCATTTTATATAACCGTCTATAGAAGTCCTGCATTATGAAAGTTTCATCACATCAAATTCATCAGATGATACTTTTATTGAATCCTGGCACCAAAACTTGGCTGTCAAAGATCACCCGAAAAGCAAGCATTTTTACAGAACAACCATGTAAAAGGCCATCCCTTAATTAAATATAACAACACCAGGAATGCACAGACAGTGGTGAAAGGGACAACCTTTAGGGGCAAAGGGCATTTCTATGAAGGGTCATTAACCTGTGTCTAGACTTTTTATCCTTATTAACTTTTAGACATACTATGGCCCATTTATACAGAAACAATAAGGGTGGCTAGAAATTTACTCTTTAATCAATGGACATCTTTCCCTGACATGGCATTCTTTTGTGTTAGAGTTTACAGGGCTTGCAATAATTGTATAACACAGGTGACTGAAGGAGCCATTTACAGATAAGAAGCTTAATATTCTCCTGTTTCTGGTTCTCTGTATTTTAGTACATATTTATTTATTTTATTTATTTTAAGTTTGATGACCAGGGAAGTCCACTGGGCCAAGAAGAGCCCATTTTCAGTGGAGGCCTGGGGAGAAAAGCTCCACGATAATTGCAAGTTACATTTCACATGTTACAAAAGGACATAGTTCAATACAGATAATTTAATATTTACAGATAGCTCAATGATATTTGCAATTGGCTTCTTACAAAGATTAGAAAAATACAAAATGTAGGTTTAACATTTCAAAATATATAGCTACTAGCCATTTTTTTTTTGTGGGATGAAGTAATAATTAGAGGTAGTTGGATGAGTCAGTGCAAGGTGGAAAGGGGGGGGTAGGTTGGGGCGTGACAAGGACATTCCCATTTGGAAGAAAGATGAGAGAGTAGTTGAGATTTGAAATGTGTATGGTTAGGTAGGTTGTGTAGGTGTGTGGGGAGAGAGTTACACTGTTTAGCTAAGGAGTGGGACAGCAGTTGATGGCCAGCAGGTCGTGCAGGTTTGTGGACCTGAAGGAGATTTTGTTTTTTGGATCTGAGTGAGCAGTTGGAAACGTAGGGTTTTAGGGATGCAGCGAGAGCTGGGCAGTCACCAGGTTTAAAGATGAGCTTGTGGGCAACTGTGAGTTGTAGGTAACTGAGGTAGTTGAGTAGCTCAAGCCAGTTGAGGGTGAGGAGGGAGTGGCAGTGGTGGGAAGAGTTTTTTGAATTGGTTGCAAATTTGGAGATCTTGTGGTAGCAGGATTCAAGTTTGGACCAAAGGGTGGAATAGAGGTTAGTGAAAAGAGGGTCACCATAAATAAGGGAGGGGAGTAGGAAGGTGGATGCAAGAGTTTGATGGGTGGAGGGGCTTAGGAAGTGGTTGTTGCCTGTAGAGGAGACCTAACTTTTGGTGGGTTTTCTTGATTGCAGAGTGGATGTGGGTGTCAAATTTTAGTTCTGGACTGGAAAAGCAGCATGCTGCACTAGAGCTTTTTCATGTTTAAATATCTGTCAGAAAGGTCATACATCACACATTAGCTAGTTATAGAACTCCCTCTATGATGTGAGAAAAGCCATAAACCCTATCTACAGGGACCAAATACCATTTTAATTGAGCTAAACTATCCAACTATAGAGTGGGAAACTTACACCACGACTAGTTTATGAGCACAGAGATTCCTAGACTTTGTCAATGCAAATGCCCTGGAACAAAACATCAGAGTACCCACTAGAGGAGACAACACCCTGGATCTTGTCCTTGCAAACATGATGACATCTTCCACCATCCCTTGTGTATTTTTATCACTTGTCAGGTCTGACTCTTTCAAAATAAAATTGAAACCCAGGGACCCCTTCTACCTAAGGTATCTTTAGAAATTTCTCTAAGATAAACAGCCTACTTCTAAGTAATTCATTGACAAGGTTCAAATCTCCACTAAACCCAGTTAAATCAACTGAATATGTGGAAACATACACCACCACACTATACCAGCATGTAAATAGCTGTTTAACTGTAGTTGTTCCCTGTAGGAACAATTGCAGGGTAAACCCCAGAAACAAATCCCTATGGTGGAACCATAAAATCAAAGTTTTACAATAAAAGGAAGCAAATTTTGACCAAGGTTAGAACAGTAATTCTCAGAGTGATAGAGTTGTCATCACTGAAATAAAAAAAAACAGCTCAGGATCTTAAAAACATCCGCCAAAGCAAACTCTGAGGCTAAAATAGCTACCCAAACCAAAAACAATCACAAGGCCTTTTTAGCTATGTTAGTAATCGTAGAAGCACAATGTAGCAATGTGCTGAGCTGTTTGTGGGTAATATTACCTACACTAAGGCTGAAGATATAGAAAACCTACTGGCTGATATATTCAGCTCAAACTGTACCCCTCTATCCTTCTGTCTGTCAAACAAGATACACCTGAAATCAACTCACCTCCAGGTATCACACAAGATCATGTTCTAAAAGTGTTATCAAAATCTGAAAATACTGCATCAGTGTGTCCTAACAATATCCCTGGATATGTTTTAAATAGCATGAAGCACAATTAAGCCACTTTCCTAACAACACAGTTCATCCTCAGCCTCCATACAGGTTTTGTATCAAGGGAATGGAGAACAGCTACAGTCATTCCCCTGCATAAGGGAGGTCCTTCCACAGACCCAGGAAATTACAGACCTAAAAGTCTGACCAGTATCATATGTGAAGCCATGGAAAAACTTATCATAGAACTAATCAACAAGGACATAGGAGTCTGCAAATATTGGACCTGTCTCCTCTGATTCATCAAGGGCAGGTCATGCTTATTCAACCTAGTGGACTTTTTTTTAAAAAGGTCATCAAAGCAACTGGATGAACATAAAACAGTACACACTTTGCAAACCATCATCTGGTCTAAACTTTTGATACAATCGCCCATTCAGACATAGTACAAAAGCAAAATAAACTGGGAATAAACCTCTATGTCACCCACTGAATTACCGCCTGGCTCACAGACAGGATGCAGGAGATGAAAATAGGTGAAGCTACCTCCACAAAGAGACCAGCCAGCAGTGGTCCCCCAGGGATCTGTGTTGTGACCTCTACTGTTTGTCATCTAATTTTCTGAAGTAAAAGCCAATACCAAAGGACACTGGCTGACTAAGTTTGCAGATGACTGCAAGCTAGAAGCAATCATTGAATCTGCAGATGACTTAGCCATCCTGCAGTCTGAAACAAATATCTAGTGCCTAAATCATGGATTAAAACTAAATACCAAAAATGTATTATTGAATTCTTTGGGAAGTCATCTGTTCCAGGGATCTTCCACACTGACAATGCTATTTTGAATTTTAAAGCAATGGATGTTTTGATTCTGTCAGCTGACTATGGTAGATCAATCATGTGATTTGGATTTAAGATTTAAGTGCAACTGTGAAGTATGTTAGCTAGAATCTGATGAAGTTGTACACTAAAAGAACAAAAACACTTACCCCCAGATTTACTATCCTTCTATGCAGGACTAGCTTAGTCCTGCACGGAAGTGGACGTTTAGGAGCAGGACGGCAGTGTTCCATGCATATCAATGAAGGCGCGCTGCCTGAGCTCCTAAACGGACACGTAGTGTGCATGAGTGCAGGGGGCGTGTCTAAGAGCACAGCTCTCAATATATACATGTCCCTGCAATGAAGAACAGCAGTGTATGAATAAGAATGAGCAAGACCACTCATAGGTGTTTGCATACCCCCAGCAACATCCCCTCAAGTTTACAAGAGCAATAGTTAAAACATTAAATATAAACAAACAGATTAAATTTAACCGTAGGTGCACGGGTTTGACCATCGCTTAGCTACAGATAATACAGCTTAAATGGCAGAAGAGATTAAAAAGCAAGATATATGCAAATGAAGCAATAAAACAATAGTGTAGTGGGCAGAGCATTCGCCTTATGAGCAATCATTCCCGGTTCGAGTCCCACTCGGGTACAATCCATTTTCCATGTCAAATGACTTTATGATCAATTTTTTGTTGCATAACCTACGACATAACATATATTTCTGAACTGGAGTACTGCATTAAATGCAGATGTGAGGTGTCATTATCATAAAGTCATAATGTATATTGTAAAGTCCACAGATAATCACAACTGCCCTATACAGTATATGTACACAGGAATCAGGGATACAAATGGAAGGTAAAATGTGTAATGAATGATAAATCCATACAGTGTCCAAATCCACCACCTTCCCATGAAGGCAGTTATATATTCCCTCCCCAGCTTATTCTACTGGTTTTGATAAATTGCGAAGGAATTTTTTCACACTCTGTCTGCCTCCAATAACATATATTTTCAACTCCTGCTTTAAGACATATCCTTGCTTTGTTGAAATTGCCTTTTGACTTTGCTTTGAAATTGCCGAGCCATCCTTTACACTCTGTGTAGAGGTACAATGCATATTTAATCTGTTTCAAATGTATTAGTCTGCCTGAACTTGCTGTTGTACCACTGTATTTATCTGCTCCCCACACCAAACATCTAAAATGTATAACTGCATTTGTCTTTAGACTGTTACTAGTTGGTTGAGATAATACTAAAATTTGTCTTTGTTGCTCTCACTCCATGTCTTTCTCATTGCTCTCCTTTTCATAGCTGTTCTCAATTACTTTTACCTTTAACTTAACCCTCCCTCACTTATACCCTTCTTTCAGACCTACTCCTCATTTCTGTTCATTGCACTTTCCCTCCAAGTCTACTCCACCTCCTATACTGTTTAGTTCATACTTTCCTCCTCCTCCTCCCGTTCTCCCTATACTTATTTTTGTTTGTTTCTCCCCTCTCTTTTACAACACTCATCTCCTGAGGGTCCATCTTTACCTCCTGAGTTACACGGACTTTCCGCATAAAGCCGTCGGCCCACCTGGATCTTTCCTGCTCACTAGTTTGGGCTTACCCGAAAGGAATCCTCAGTGCAGAATCTCTTACCTATTTTGCTCTCAATAAATGTATGTAGCCTTACTACAAACTCAATTATCAAAATATCCTTATATGCTAGCCTGTCCCTCAGTGTGTGTGACTCAGCAGCATACCGCAGACCACAAAGATCCCCCTCTAACTCACTACCTCTAACCTCCCATCCCATTTTTTGTATCCCTCTGAAGACTTACCCTCTCATTCACTCTTTACCTCTACTTTTTCTTACCTCAGTCTCTTGTCCATCCTGCTCCATTCTATTTCCCCATTGCCACTCTGCCTGTCTAGTCTCCTCTCACCACTAGTTGGCAGCACCTTCCCACCGTTTTGCCTACTCCTACTCTATTTTAAAATAACTTTTTTTTCTTCTCCTCTTGTTTTTTTATTTTTTCTTCTATCATCCACCTTCATCTCCCAGTTACTTTTAAAGTCTGCTATCCCATAACTTTACTCCTCTCTCCCTCCTTTATACTATTTCCTCTTCCCTGGAGTTGCTGTATTCTCTATCAATTCTACCCAGCTTTACTGCACTTTCTCTTACTTACCTCAGCTCCTTCCTGCAGTTGCTGATACTTTTTCAGCAGGACTCTTCTTCTCTGTTGCTTTATCCTGCTCCGTTCGCCCTGCGGGCTCACTCCACTCCCCTACCCTGCCCCCAATTCTTACCCGCCCCCAGTGCTCCTACATTTATTGCCATCCCTTAGTCCCTCCCCATTACAACACCCAATCCCGGCACAGCATAACTCCTACCTTTCCACCAAACTCACCCTACCCTATACTCCTCCTCCCATTCCACCTGCTCTCCCTATTTCCCTCTAACCTCCATATTCCTATCTCCTCAAAACAAACTTCAACCACAAATGCCCTCATTTACTTCCACAATTCTTATCCCCACAACACTCCTAATCCTCATTCTATATCCTCTATACCATGCCACCTCTTATACAAACCTCCATATACACCCTCCACCTCCATACCCCAACCATTCAAATCACTTCTACAACATCTCTGCCTCTCTTACCCCCATTCACCCTACCTCTCTGTAACTTTAAAACTCTTCCAAATCCCCTTAAATTTCTACAAACATAAACCTGCATCCCACCATCCATCCCTAACCAAATTCCTAGAAAAATATTCATCTTCTCTCATACCTCTTCTTAGCAGGCGACATTCATCCCAACCCCAGACCAAACACTTCTCAAACTTATAACCATAGCTCCAACAACAGACCTATTCATAAAGACCTCAAATTCCTCACTATCAACTCCCAAAGTTTAACTAATAAAATTACCCTGTTTCATGCCTGGGTCAGCCGTAACTCACCTGACATAGTAGCCATCTCTGAAACCCGGCCAAAACCACACATAACTGACTCATAATTCCTTCCTCCTGGATTTCAATGCCTCCGATCTGACCGCCTAAATAAAAGAGGTGGTGGAGTAGCACTAATTTACTCTAATCATTTATCTATTACTCCTTTCCCAAATCCTATTCCATCCTTTAATAATGCTGAACTAGTAATTGGCATGCTAAAATTAAATAACCGTAAAAGTATCTGCATCATCTCCCTTTACATTCCCCCATGGTAATAACACCAATACCTTAGAAGACTTCCTCTCCTGGACCTTCACAAATATTAAACAAGAAACTTACATAATGGGAGACGTAAATATTGACTGGCAAAAAATCATAGACCCTAATCCCACCTTATCAATTAATCTCTTCAACTTTACTCAACATATTCACACCATCACTAGGCCCAACAAGACCAACCACCCAGGCTCCATCCTAGACTGGATACTAGTGTCCCACCCAAATAAAATCACTACATCTTGTGTCACTCCCGACCCATTAGGAGACCACCTCCCTGTTTTCACCCACAGAGCCACTTCCTCTTCACCATACTCCCACCACCTCTTACAAACCTGTAACCTAACTAACTTTAACCCCTCTACCTTCTCTGACTCCCTTAACTGGAACCCACTAAAAACTCTGCCTCTAGATGAAGCCATAGGCTTCTTCAACTCTACATTCCTTTCTGTCCTAAACTCCCTAGCTCCAACACAAACCAAAAGAGTTAAAGCCAAAACAGCCCCTTGGCTTACAAAAGCTACCAAGAAAATTATGCAACAAAGAGACAAATCTTGGAAAAGCTAACCCATCATAAACAGCCTGAACTGTTACTAAAATACAAACAGCTGTGAAACTTAGCCAAAAAACAAGTCATTAAAGACATAAAATCCTACTACAACCACCTACAAATAAATCATACAAAGAACCCCATACAATTCTAGAACTCTATAAACACCCTTCTCAAGCCTGGTACCACAAATAACCCTTGTCCTGACACTAGCAAATCTGACCAAGAAATTGCCAAACTATTTAATACCTTCTTCACCTCTTCCATTGCTGAGTTGACTAAAACCTTCCTCAATAACATCCCCCTACCCACCTCCTTCCAAGCTTCCACCCCATCTCCTCCCACTTCCCATATTTTTTAACTTAAACCTGTATCCACCAACCTCATAAAGAAATTTCTATATAAACTTAAACCTTGCACCAATGCTCCTGACAACATTCCCTCCTCCTTCATAAAAATTGCCTCTGACAGTATTGCTCTCCTTATCAGCATCCTAATCAATAGATCACTACTCCAGTCATATGTACCAAAACTATGACGTTCTGCTTTTATTCTTCCACTCCACAAGGGTGGCAAAAACTGTAACTTCTCCAACTTCCTTCCCATAGCCATCCTCTCTCCCATCTCTAAACTTCTCGAAAAATGCATTCACATACACCTCATGCCATTCCTAACTGAACATCAACTGCTCTCTCCTACCCAGCACAGCTTCTGCCCTGGACACAATACCAACACAGCCCTTCTCTTCTTTTTACACTCTATCAATTCAGCCTGAGATTCTGGTAACTTAATTTCATCTGTTCTATTAGATTTATCTAAAGTGTTCGATACCATCTCTCACACCCATCTACTAAACCATCTATCTAACCTTAACATCTCCCCAAAAACTCTTTCCTGGTTTTCCAGCTATCTTTCTGACAGGTCCTGAGCAGTGAAATGGGGCAAATCCTCTTCCACCTTCCTTCCAACACCCACAGGCATTCCCCAAGGTTCCAGTCTTGGCCCTCTGCTATTTAACATCTTCATTAATGATTTCCACAAAGCCATTCCAAACACCAAAATTGTCCAATATGCAGATGACTCTACTCTGATCTACTATGCCTCCTACCAAACTGAACTCAAGTCTCTAACTCAATCTGCCTTCTCAACCACTGAAAAATGGATGCTCCAAAACCACCTCTCACTTAACGCTAACAAAACTAAAATCCTCCTATTCACTCCCTCCAAATCCACTCCCACTGACAAAAACTAATTTCAAATTACCAGCCTCAGCAACTCTATCATTGATATTGTTCCCTCAGCCAAACTCTTGGGGGTCATCATTGATGAACACCTAAAATTCAATACCCATATCCAACTTAACATCAAGAAAACCCACATAAAACTTGGCCTACTGTACAGGAATAATCACTTCCTCTCTCCCTCTACTAGACTGACCCTGGTCACTACATATCTTCTCCCATCTCTTCTATATGGTGATCCTCTGCTTACTAATCAATCTTCCACCCTTACCTCCAAACTAGAAGTATGCTACAACAAAATCTCCAGGTTTGCCACAAAAGCAAAAGCCTCCTCTGATCACTACTCCTCCCTACTAACTTTAAACTGGCTTGAACTCCCCAATCAACTAGACTTCCTCCAAATTGTCTCAGCCCACAAGTTACTATTTCAACCCACCAGCTTCCCTGCTTTATCTAATATCCTCCTACCTTATAGCCCCTCCAAGACCCCTTAGATCCACTCATCAAAACCTCATTACCATCCACAAACCTAAGCACCCTGCGGGTCAACTTTTACTCTCCTTCACCCTAGCTAAAAAATGGAATGCCCTGCCCTCAACTTTGAGGGCCTGTGACAACCTAAACACCTTCAAAAGACTACTTCACTCCTACCTGTTTCTTCATAGAAAATGTAACTGCACTCTTCACCCCATACCTCCCAACCTCCCCTCTTCCTTCTCTCCTGGCTAACCTCCTTCCCTTCAAACCTCTCACTTATACCCAGACTATAAATTATAACCAATCTCCACCCAGCCTCTCGCTCTATGCCTCTCATCCTTTCCTTCATAACTACTTTTTAACATCTTAGCTACTAAGTATTGGATACATTTTCTTTCTTCTACCCGACCTGGTGTATAATTGTACGACTACATATTGAATGCAATGTAAATGTATCTTTTTTCCTTTTATTTCAATTTGTTATGTAACTTAGCAATATGAAAATTCTATATGTTATGTAACTTGTTATGCAGAGCTTCACAGCTTAGCAATGTGAAAATTATATATTCTATGTAACTTGTTATGTGGAGCTTTTCTTCCCGGGCCTCCACTGAAAACGGGCTCTCAAGCCCAGTGGACCTCCCCAGTCACCAAACTGGAATAAATAAATGAATAAATAAATAAATAAATAACCATTAGATATTACTGTCTAAATTAGTGTGGTGGTAAGTGGGAGTACACAGTAGTAAGAAAGCGTAGGCATATTTAAGCAGTATTAAGCAGGAGTAAGCATATTTAAGCAGTAGTAAGCGAGTTTAAGCCCATTTGCGTGGGGGTAAGCAATGCGCACACAGGTTAAGCAATATCGAAGCTAACACTCTGTAAGCATCTTTAACCAGAGGTTGGCATTGCTTACATTCGCGCAAACCCGCACAAGCCTGCTTACAATTGCTTATAAGTGCCTTAATCACTCTGTATGCATCAGTCGCTCTTCTGGCCAGAAACAAAATAAACAGCCTTTGCAGGTCTTGAACCCAGGACCCTACACACTATAGTCATAGTAGTTAACCACTAAGCCACCACAGCAGTACATAAGATTGAGGTATCACCAAACAGATCCTAACTATAAGAAATACAAACCGATCATGTGAAAGAAATCTATAAACAGTTTTATATTGTATAACCTTCTACAGGACATAAATATGTGAACTGGAGTTCTGCATTAAGCCCAGATATGAGGTGTCATTGTAATAAAGTATTAAAATCCCCTAATAAGCACAAGGACCCCATATAGTGTACATACATATGAATCATGGATACCAAACACATGTATAACATGTAATGAATAATAAATAAATGCCAAAATGCAAATATAATGCAAATTATATATTAAGCAATGGTAAGCATTGCACAGGCCAGCTTAGTAGGTGTAAGCAATGTGTAGGCCAGCTAACTCAGTCTGCCCATTGGTATACCCCTCTAAGCATTGCCAAGCTTAGGTAAGCAGGTTTGCCCACAGCTTAGCATTTTCAAAATCATCAAATCACAGCAAAGTGCGGGAAACTGGCCCTATTTAAACCCAACAGGTGAGAATATATCTCATAACTGGTTGTAACTTCCCCTTGTAGGCACTACATCTGGAATGGGAGAGGGTGTGTGCTTTTGGCTGCAGTGCTGGGGCATCCAGGAGTCCAGAGTCATAGCAGGATTCCATCTGAAAGGCCATGACCAGAGACTGCTGCAGGGCCAGTACCAGAGTTCCCAATACAAAGCGGAAGCCTGGGACCATCTTGCCCATGACCTCACCAGTGCCAATGGCATATCCCAAACTGGTGAGCAGATCAGGCATCACTATGCTGACCTGAAGTGTAGAAAGGGGGATCTCTTGGATCAGTGGCTCCAACAGCCTAGGAGGACAGGGGATGTCCCAGCCGTGTGTAAGTATCAGTCCACTACCTGTTTAATAATTGCCAGCTCATGTATGTTATGGATAGGTATGGCTAAATATTCCTCTTATGTCTTTTACAGTGGCACATGAGTGTGCTGCAAACCAGGAAGCCCATGGCTGTAGGCTGCAGCGGTTGCAATGTGAGGCAGGATAGTAATACTCCTGCATGTACTGTCATAGGAAATAAATCTAAAAGTAGTAGTAAGTTAATTGCCTGTATAAAACCTGTATTGTTTAAGGCATGTACTGCATACACCGGAGAATAACACAGGAAAAGTCTCATATAGGTTGTATGTAAATAAAAGCATAATAGCCTAACAATAAAGGTCTAACTGCTGGACTGCATGTGTTCACTCTGGTATCATATGGTAATGTAGAGTTGCAATCACTTAATACTACTGTTGTAGTAAGCACTGTTAACCACACTGCACTACAGAAATAAAATGTGTAGGAATGTCCGTATATGACTGTTGTAATCCCAAGAGGTCAAATAGTACAACTGAGAGAGACTTAGAAAACACTGAAAAGACAGACAACAAAATCCAAATAGCACACTCAACTGTGACGTGAACTGTCGCATTTTTTGCACACACTGCCATGGTTCAAATTCTGGGAGTGGTAGTAGGCTGTATGCAGAATCATACCCCACAACTGTACAGATATATCCAGAATGCCCAGTAAATCGAGCCATAGCTGCTGCCTGTCACCCTGTCCCACTGGCAAATCAGTGGGATGATCCTAGATGTTTAGACAGCAAACAAGATGTACAACTGATTGTCAGACATCTATGACAACAAACCTGTCACTCTAGCAACTCCCCAAAATGTTATGCGGGTAAGTAGCCAAGTATGTCCCATCTCCACCCACATGTTGTCAAGCTGTGACCAGAATGTGTACAGTAACAGAGTGAGATGTATGTGCATAATACTAATGTGGAAACTGGTAATTTGTGTGGCAACATGCAGGTAGTGCTAACAAACATTGCTCCCACAGGTCTGTCAGATAGGAACACTGTGCCTATAAATAAAAGATTGATATCTTGTACTGGTACTGTTTACTCTGGTATTGTATGGCATTGTTAGTGTTACAGTTGCTCAGAATAATAAGGTATTACTCATCAATGTTACCCACACTATACTACATAATACAACTCTCTAGGAAATCCTATACAAGAGTGTTGTAATTACAAGGTCAGAATGTAAAACCACATGAGAATTATAGACAGAAATCAGACAAGAGATACACAATATCTATATAGCACACTCAACTGTGATGGACAGTTTTTTATTTTTAGCAGACACAGCCATGGTTCAAATCCTGGGAGTGGTAGTAAGCTGTATGTAGAATCATATCCCACAAGTGTACAGAAATGTCCAGAATGTCCAGTTATTTGGCCCATATCTGCTGGCTGTTACCCTGTCCCCCTTCCATATCAGTGTGCTACTTTCTGACATGTAGACAGCATTTCATGTCATATAACTGACTGTCAGACCTGTACATATTTGGAAAATGTCAAATAAAACAAACCTGTCATTGTATAAGCCACTAAAGGTTTAAGAGTGCAATAGTCGAAACATGTCCCGCTTCACCTGCATGTGGTGAAGACATATCCAGAGTCTGTGTAAAATGAGATGGACAGCTATATGGATAACATCAACCTGGAATCTGGGAGTATGTGTAGAAACAGTTAGGCAGTGTTAACAAACAATTCCCCCACAGGTATACCACGTAAGAGGTGTATACTGCAGGTAAAACTCAGTTCCTGTATATAGTTGTCAACAGCCATACCACTGTCCAAACTAAGGCAATAGGGTAGTGTACTAACACCTGTAAGTTACAGATCACAGCACTGACTAGGAAAGTAATGTGAACTACAGGAATATACTAGTTGTTAACTGACAGCAATAAACTAAATACACAACTAAATCAGTATGTGCTGAATTAACTCTACTGTTGGGACATATATCCTATTGTTTGATAATTATTTAAATTTGTTTCTATGCATGTGCCATATTGAAATACTCCCACATTGGTGGCATGTAGCCATCGATGTACCTGCATGCTGTTGTAATGACCACTGTGGTCCCATATATGCATGTGTTCTGTTTGCTATGCAACTGTTCCATATCTGGTGTTTGGGTTAATGGGAATATCTATGCATGTTGTTATACCTAATCCTGGAATGTGTTGACTATTACTAACCCACATATGTTGATAAAATTTAAACACCATAGCATGTTTGGGAAGGCTGGTCCCGGCGGACCCACATGTCCCACCTCAGCTGGCCATGGCATTGGGCACCAGCACATCCGGGGCACAACCCAGGACCTCCTTGTCCATTGGTCCTGTACTACCTTTGGGTGGAACTGCCTCAGGAGATGGAGTTTGCCCCCTTGGGAGTGGGTGTGGACAGGAACCTGTCACCCATCACCAGGTCCGGGTCGTGGTGTGTAGCGAACTCTGCAGGGAGGTTGGAGACCTGCTACACCAGCTTAAGGGCCGTGTGTCACAACTAGAGGGTCGGCCTGGCCCTCCTACTCAGCCCCCAGCACAGCCAACTTCAGGGCTATGAAGGTGCAGTGGTAACTACCTGTGGGTGGGGACCTCAGTCCCACTGTTTCTACTAGGGGGCTCAGGGGATTCCGATTTCCAAACACCCTTCCCCATCAAGGTGTTTACCCCCACATGTGTCATATACCACCCCTGTATGCATCTTGTTTCTTTTGTCTGTTAACTTACCCAACCTACTTTCCCAAATATACCTGCTATCCCTTCCCAACATCCCACTCTCACCTGAAAACAAAGGGCAATCTGTTTCCAAAAAAAAAAAATCTCGCCCCATACACAGCTCTTCACTTCACACACGTGCCAACTGGACACATGTAATCTGGTCTAACTGGCTTAACAAATTATAATTGTTGTCCTCACCCATCTCTCAGGGGTATGAGTGTCGAATTATAGCTCCAAATTAGGTGTATATGCACAGCTGTTACTATAGAAGAAATGGGCAGCTATGGACCTTCCCTACACCCTTCCTGCACATCCCTAGCTATTTCCCCTACTGTCTTTCCCTCTTTGCGCCTCTTTTTCGCCACTTTCCTATCCTTCCTTTTTCATTTCTTTTAAAGAAATTAGTGTGGGGGTAAGCAGGTGTAAGCACTTTTAAGCATAAGTAAGCAGGTTTAAGCATGTTTGCCCTGGGGTAAGCAATGCCTACACAGGTTAAGCAATTTAGAAGCTAAATCAGTATAAGAAACTGTAACCAGAAGTTAGCAATGCTTACCTCTGTGCAAACCAGCTTACAACCGCTTAAAAGTGCCTTAATCACTCTGTATCCAATGCCCCTTGTTCTGCCCAGCAACAAAATAAATAGCCTCTGCAAGGCTCGAACCAAGGATCCTACACACCATAACCAAAGTGATTTACCACTAAGCCATGTCAGATATACATAACACTGATGTTTTCACAAACATATCATCCAGCACAGTAATTCAACAGTACAGGAAATGCATTTAAACATGTAGATGTATGTGTGTGTGTGTGTGTGTGTGTGTGTGTGTGTATATATTTCTATCTAAATAGATATATAAATATCTATATCTATCTATATCTATCTATATTTTATATATATATATATATATACATACATATATATAGAGAGAGAGAGAGCGAGAGAGAGAGAGAAAGACACACATTTTATATATATATATATATATATATATATATATATATATATATATATATATATATATATATATATATATACACACATATATATATATATATATATATATATATATATATATATATACATACACACATATATATATATATATATATATATATATATATATATATATATATATATATATATATATATATACAGATATATAGCTATAGATATAAAAGAGAACATAACAAATCCATATATGACCACAGACATTGTTAATGGGGGTGAGTGGGCCCAAGCTACATACATCTTGTACGTATTGATATTACCCCCCCACAGCCAAACAGGTCTGCCCTGCAATACAGTACCAACTGTTGCAAGTCCGATAACCAGGATCCAACACAACATGGGCACAAGATGTTAACAGTAATCCATCCCACCTGTATGATGTCAGACTGATATCAATAACATATCATGCAATACAGTCTGGCTACCATATGGAATGTACAGTGTGGAAGCAATAAACATTCCTAAGATTCATATAGACACACACATATATGCAGATACACACACACACATATATATATATATATATATATATATATATATATATATATATATATATATATATATATATATATATATATATATATATATATATATATATATATATACATACATAACAACACATAGATATGTATAGGAAGATACATATTTAGAGGTGCACACCATACAGAACAGCCAGCATTCCTACAGTTGCCACTTTATCAAATGGACAGTATATGAGTCACCCATACAAATCACATTTGTTGCCTGAAAAATATACCCACAGAGAGGTCAAGGGATATAACACCACACACAGGTTTGCATACATGAGAAAGCTTTATTTGTGTACTATTACAGTTGTATATGCCATGTCATATAGTTGTTTAGACTCTGAAATACATACAAACAGATTAATGCAACTCTCAAATAGGTCATTTAATAAAGTAGTTTGTTGCTGTCCAAGCCAAGGCCTTCAAGTAGTACAACAGTAATGACAGACTGGGCCACAGGATAACAATCAATCAACAATACGTAATGCCAATGTATAGTCCAGCAGCCCCTAACTACACTCTGTACACAATACCTAGGGGTAAAAGACTTCAGCTGACACAATGGGTTGTATCTGTTACATAACAAGGCATAACTGAAACCATCACTCACACAGACAAACAGAACAGTCTGCATGGCAGGAAGCAGTTGACTGGCATTTTGCCAAGGTGAAATGTATGGTAATGTCCATCCATATACCATAAGGCAACTTACTCCTAATATCCCTCACATGGGTTATTTTTTCTGTAAGTGAAATCTGATGGAGTGGAGGGGGTTGATGCATATAGGACGTGTGTGTGTGTGCATGTGTGTGTGTTTGTTTGTGTGGGTGTCCATGTATGCCCATGTGTGATTGTGGGGTTGTTTATATGGCAGCACTGCCCTTTGGAATCGTGCAGTACATGGACATGGACTGACACATGAGACACCAGGAATACATGTCTGATATGTAATCACAGTACAGCTGATAGTATAATAAGGTCTGTAGCATGGAACATGCATTGGGAGGGAAACTAGACACCAGGTATACCCTTCAAGTTGCAACTGGCAGAAAGGTGAACAACTACTCACGTATGCAGCACTACAGATGCACTGGGGAATTACTAGATACCAACAGGGAGTGTATCCATATATTACTGTTGTCCAGATGATAAGTTGATTGAGCAGCAGATCTGGCATGTGCTGAGCGATAGTTACATATTACACTCCAGTGCATGACATTATGGAGTGAACGTAGTAGCCCCTAACATATGGGGGCCATGCTCACAATATCCAGACATACTCGGGGTGAACACTGGATGACAGCAGTGAGACCATATAAAACCTACTCCACTCAAGTCTAGGAGGTAATGGAGTAACAGGTCTTGTGTTGTAATCACTCGTCTAGGCATTTAGGGGAATGATATGTTAATGAGTGGTATTAATGAGTGTATGTTACCAAGTGTGACGCAGGATGGGGAACATTAGTGACTAAACATGTGACTGTCTTTAAACTCAGGGAAAGGTCGGCATTATGGTGGAATTTCACTGTGCATGTGTGTGTGTGTGTGTGTGTGTGTGTGTGTGTGTGTGTGTGTGTGTGTGTGTGCATGCGTATGTGTGTAATGTTATGCAATGCCGTACAGGTCTTAAAGTGTGTGTTTTGTTTTCCCTCACAGGTGGTGAGGTGGGTCAGAGTCCCTCCTGCATGCAGTCTGATGTTGGTGACCATACAGATACCGAAGATGATGACAGAACTGTTGAGGCACAGGCGGGGTTTTCAGAGGCCAAAACTGTGCCATTGTTTGACATCCCCCTGTTAGCCACCTCAACCCTGCACACAGTTATAGTGCCTATACATACTCCATCATCAGTGGCCATAGCAGAGGGACAGTTGGCGGTTGGTGGCAGTGCACAGGAGAGTGTGGTATCTATGCCTACTGTGTATGGTCACAGCAGGCATAGCCAGATGTCTGGCAGGGCACCACATAGGCAGATGTGCCAGGGTGCTCATGGTAGGGCTGATGGTCATCATGCCGCTGGCACACGTGCCACAACTGATACCACCAGGCGCATGTGTCAGACTGTCATGGGGGGCAGGCACATATGGAACTGTACACTAGACAGGGTCTAAGGCTACAGAGGGCTGCTTTCCCATCTGTAAGTGACAACTTACTTGAATGTGCAGGTGCCCTCTGTGATAACACCGAGGTCATGGATAGATGGTTGGGTGAGATGGTGGACCTCATCAACCTTGGATGGTCCATGCCTGAACATGTGGTGGGATTGGGGCAATGGGCACGTGGATGTAGGTCAGCAACACCAACAGCTGGCAGTCGACATGGATGTGCTAAGACACCAAGGCATTCCTGTAGTGGCAGTACCAGCTCCAGCACTGCAAGGGGGGCACTATCCACACCACACCACAGCAGGCCACATGCACATGGCCCTGGCCAGCTCCAGTAGGGACCTGGTTCCAGTGGACATCAGTCATCATCAGAGGAGAGTAACACATCGGGGCCTGTACCTGGACATGCCCATGGAACCCCTGGCAGGCACAGTCCACGTGTCCATGACCAGAGGTGGTGAACTGCACACCCTGCCAGGTATGGTCTGCAGCTGTTCATGAAACACCTGCATAGGGCAGCCACATGGAAGAACGGTGTGCATGCATACCCACACACTACACAAGCACACCTTGGGCAACCCCATATCTACACACACCACATCACCACGCTCATTTCAGCTAATTACACCCCTCACCCACACACATGGTGTCAAACGTATGGTCCACCCCTGGTCTCTGGCAAACTAACAACACACCCTGTGCATATGATGATACCTGTGCCACATCCCTGTCATCCATAACATCAATGCAGGGACAGACTAATATGGTTCTGATGTACACGGTAACTGTACCACAGTGTACCAATGTACTGCTGTGTAACATATTGTCAGCAGTAATGGTAAATGCATACATGGCAGGGGGTGTAGCTGTTCAGCCATGATGCATTATAGCTGTTCATAACATTGAGTGATTGTGGTCTCCATAATGTTATCCATTTGTGTTGTAGGTGTACATGTGTCAGCAGGAGGATAGTCTGCAGTCATATTCCACAAGGTGTATGGCACTATGGTGACACCATGGCTGTGACATATCCTGGGTACAATTGAACACATGTCACAGGTCTGTATAGCAGTTACTGCCTGTGCCACATGGACAAGTGACCCGCTGGGACATGTATAATCAGGTATGTAGCGCTATTGATGTGTGTGGCTTTCATTGCTCACACCACACAACATTTAGGGTGAGGTGTGTTCCAGGTTACATGTTACATGCAGAACATCCCCAGACAGGTACAGTATGGTAATGGGGGATGTAATGTTTGTTTATGGGCAATACATAGTGTGACATACCATCATATACACATTAACAGACACATAACAGGTAGACATACATCTGAGAGACCTGGGGCTATCAGTGGTAACTAACTTGTCAGTGTGTCCAATGTGTTGCAGGTAGGCTGCACACAGCACATGAATAACTGGGCTGGATTGTGGTATCAGTTACCTGTACAGTGGATGGTGACATTGGTCACAATATAGTGGTACATGAGACATGTACCAGGGGTACCATGGTGTAATGACTGTGTACATAGCACCCACACCCCATAGTGGATATTGTACACACTGGAACCCATGATGACACTTTGATATACCCACCATCGCACATTGTCCATGGCTGCTATGCAAGCCATTCTCCATCCCAACAGTGGTACTACAGGGATATGCATCTAATGCACATGCCACAGGCATAGTAGGGTGATGCATTGTCATGCCTCACCAATGGGCAGCAACATTACTATCCATATTACTGTGTGGCAATGCATATTGTAATAGGAGTATGTGGCCTCGGAATGCTGTCACCTACAGATATACAGACATGCACACATGCACTTGCCAGAACTCAATGGGTATCACATGCATATCAACTCATTTGTACAACACTGTTGTGCTGGTACTGCAAGGCTCATGTAGCCATTAGGGAGAGGATCATAACAGGGTACATGTAATGTCTGGTACAGCAGCAGCCACATCTTACTATGGCAATGGGTGCTGCGGTGGGTGTGAAGGCCCTCATGGTATTCCCATCTACAGGTGTACTAACACACAGACACTGATATCCTCAGTAATGCACATGTACACATTTGTCAGTACTGGGGTGCATCACTGTAGGTGATCATAGCTGTGTACATGGCTATTGTCCATGGAGAGATGGGAAGTGTTGGGGATGTGTGTACAGTGGTATCATGCCACCTGCCATGTGCCAGCAGGTAATCTATCAACAGACACCACTGTGGTGACCCTCAGGGTGAGAGTGACATGCATCAGCCAATCCTCTGGGTGCCTCCTGCAAATGGCCACTGAGGTGATCCAGTTCACATGTATGCAACATGTATTACAACACATGGTTAGTGCCTGTGATGGAGGCCTGTACCCAAGCATGTTCTGTTGACTGTGGTAGTGTAGTGGAGGTACCCATGGCATGTGGTGCATACAGGGTGTTGTGTCCTATCTGTGCCAGTTATAACACAGCTGGGCATACATGTCAGTGTCCATCAAGCATAGGTTGCCTGTACATATCCAAGCTGGATACCTGCCATCTGCACATTTGTACAGGGACTGACAAACATCATCTTGGCAACTAGCTGTGCAGTGGGATGAATGTGTCGACAGACAGATGCCCAACAGCAATATGTATGCCATTACTACATGTTGAAAGTCCTCACTGAAATGTGCTGTGCAGACAGTAGTCTACAGTTACTTTCCACATGTCAGATCATTATTCAGTAGGTGGTATATACTGTGACACAGCTCACACACCAGGAACACAACGGTGAGGCCTCAGAGTCCAGCTATGCCTGCAGGGGTGCTTGTTGCCAGTACTACATTTAGCAATCTACTCTTGCCTGGGAAAGCACTGTCAGCAGTAGTAACGGCATGATATGCTACATTCCAGTGTGACGGCACGTTACCTGGGTCACTACCCTTGTATGTAACACAGTCACATGGGTAAGAGTGATGTACAGGTCTTATATACTTGAGTGTCCCAGACATGACACTCACACCCCTTGCTACTGTACTGATGGCACATATACGCATGTTTTGTACATGACATTACATTTACTTATAACAGATGTCATTACCCTGCTATGTTATCAGACTGGAATGTGAGCACTGGTTACCAGTGCTGAACCATGCTTAGCATGTGTCAGCACTGCTGCAATATTATAGCTAAGCACATTTGCGCACTGGTAAGCGAAGAATACACGGTGTAAGCGCCTTACATTTAACAGTACGTTAGCACCGCTTAGCTTCACGCAAACCCACATAAACTTGCTTAAAGCTGCTCAAAACTGCCTTAATGACTCTGTATCCAACAGCCCTTGTTCTGCCCAGCAACAAAATAAACAGCCCTTGCTGGTCTTGAACCCAGGACCCTGTAAACTACAGTCACAACATTTACCCACTACTCCATGACAGCTGTGAAGACAGCTGTTTCTTTACCAATATATCTGCCAGTACAAATATTGAATAGTATTGAACAATTGCTGTGACCTCCACAACTGTGTAGTACTTGTTAGCGATATTACTGTTGCATCACATATGTTGTTATATCTAAATATACACATATCAGATACATACGGTGTGATACATCTGGGAAGGTATACAGAACCATAATGTTTACACATGACAAGGATATGGATATATACATATATAGATATATGTCTACATGTACATACACATATATATTCATATATATGTATTTCTACACATCTGTATAGTGCATCATATATATCGCCATTAATAGATCTCTCTGTATATATATATATATATATATATATATATATATATATATATATATGTGTGTATGCACATCCTATATGTACAAGTATACCTATTTATGTCGATATATAAGTATATATCTATAACTACGTGTGCATACATATCTAAACACATATACCTATTTATGTCAATATATATGTAGATATCCATACCTATATGTGCATATATATCTATATATCTGCATATGTGTAGACATATAAAGCTGTGTATATGTATATATTTGTGTTTGTATATGTGTGTGTGTGTGTATATATATATATATATATACAGCTGATTTTAACAAGGCTGCCTATAGTATAAATTCTGGTTGGCGCCTTTTTTGTGTGTTTTTTAGCCTCTGAGGAAGCTACGTTTATGTAGTAGCGAAAACGCTATTTTATTTCTTGTTTTAAATAAACTGCGTTAAGGCATTGTGACTATACTGGCTGCCGAGCACTCTTATTTGTTTTTCTAAGGTTTGTTTCTTACTGGTTAAACTTATATATATATATATATATAAATATATATATATATGTATAAATGTATATATATATATATATATATATATATATATATATATATATATATATATATATATACATTCTAAAGACATGTTTCTGGAGCATTTCTCCCCGGGCCTCCACTGAAAACAGAATCTGTGGAACCTAGTCAGACTTTCCCGGTCAACAAATGTTAAATAAATAAATAAATAAAATATAATATATGTGTGTGTGTTTGTGTGTGTGTGTACATACATATATCCATATATGTTGATATGTATATGTATATATATATATATATATATATATATATATATATATATATATATATATATATATATATATACATATGCATATATGTTTACCATATGTCCAGAACATGGAGTAGAGTCCTACCTCAGCACCAATAGTCCCAACCGCTTAGTGCAAGGGGATTTCATGCATGTATTGCAGGTATATATGTAGACTGTTGCTACTGTAACAGGGGTTGTCTTAACAGACATGTGTGTGGGAGGTCACATCTGCTTTTGATATGTACCCCATTGGTTACTAACAGACATCCTAAGGACATCATAGTACAGTACCACTGCTAGCACAGTAATGATCCTGTGGACTACAGCAGAGATATGACCAATATATGTGGACAGTCTGGCACTCTCTGGTCAGTCCACAGGTGTACACAGATCCCCTTCATGTGAGACATGTGGACCACGCCTGACAATGTGGATGATAGCCATGTACATGGGTATATCACGTAAATACTGGACTACATATGCCCACACAGTTTATGCATTCACACACGCCAGTCTGTCTTGACACACATTACCTGGTGGTGCAGAGGTCACATGGCCACATACTACCCAGTAGTTAGTGACATACATTTGTACAGAATCCCACTGCTTTGTCAGAAATACAAAACAGTTATGGTGGCCTGGCAGCAGTATGTCATGCAAATATCTGGACATAACAGCACACTGGGTAATTACACTAAGCTGCTAGGCGTGTAACAAAGCACTGTGCAAACTACAGGTAGACTGCCACAACAATGGACTATATTTTGTATGGGGAATACACATATACCTGCAAATATAGCAGGCTCTACATGCATGTCATAGCACAGAGTAACAGACACCTGTGAGAAAGTGCATACTCACAACCAGTGTGAACACAGCCACATATTGTACGCAAGCTTAATATGACACTATAGGGACTGTCAGATAAACACCATCCTCATATGTGCCACTCACACACTAACCTTACATAAACTGGGTCATGACACAGTGTGGTCCGATGCCTGTCTGTGGTATGGCACACGTGTGTGTTTGGCCCTATAGACATTTGAGCCAATAGTGTACTATACACTAGAGCAGCATATAACATTAGATAGAACAGGGCCAAGAACAATGGCATCTACCACAGTCTGTGCATAGGCCAAGGTACGTATGCGCAATATATATACTAATGTAAAAGAAAAAATGTTCCAAACACTAAAAACCAAGGAGAAGCCAAAATCCAATAAAAATCCAAGTAAGAATCCAAATAAAGTTCCACAGAAACCTTTATTGCATAGGTAAGCGCTTTTGCAACCTCTCCTGGTTGCTTCCTCAGACCAAAACAAACGTGCTTAAAAACAATCCAATAAAGCGTTGGACTATTCATGCTGGCCTTTTGTGTTTTTTACTATTGGTTTGTCCGTGCGTTCCATATGTGCGAGGCGTGGTGTTTGGTTTGCTGAGTTGGTTCTCACTGTTGGCGTTTTAGTCCTCGCTATCGGTAGGAGAGGACAACTTCCTTGGATTTTTTAGTTTATTCATCTGCTGGTTTGCCTTGGATGATACAACCCTTCATTTTTTCACGTCTTCCAAGATGTATTGGATGTATTGGATTCCTGTTTTCATGAGCGTTTATGTGGTAAATGGTTTCACTATTTACGGAGAGCTGATAGCCCTGTTTTTAGGTACTGTTTCGATTATATGAGGTTCCACATTTACATTTTGGCTAACTATTAACAGATAACATATCCGGTTAATGGAACTTCTTTTGGCTTATTTTTGGTCGTGGACAGTAATTTTCGAGAGTCGCTAAGGATTCTAAACATCTATGAGCATACGGGCCTATGTTTTCTGTTGTTTGAAAGCCAATTACTATTATTCCAGTAGCCATCTTCTGTTTGGGGACCGGGACATTATTGGTGTCTTATATATCATACATGGACACTTAAGATTATTTGTATTGTGTTACTTTCAACTGGCATTTGAATGTGAAGTGGCTTTGGGGCATAAACAAGATCGTGGACACTATCTATAAGCGGTCGGAAATGGACTTTCCTATATATTTAACCCACAGGCATATGTTTGATGTGGTCTGATGGTATATTATTACTACCAACAAATTACTTTTTGGCTTTTGGATCCACGTGCGATTAAGAGACATTTCATGGTGTCTTTACTACTTTATATGGACATGAAATATTATTTTGCAACTTTTCAACTGACAGATTGTATTTGAATTGGTTTTCTCATACAGTATACATGTTTTATGATTACAACTGTGTAATACAATTAACGAGTAGTATGTTTTATATATTTTCATTTATTGCTAAATATTTGGGCACTATATATTGATGTTTATTGGATGGTGAAGTTAAATATAACTTGAATGATTCAATTCCATTTATGGGGCCTACTTCCACTATGGTCTATAGGATTATATAACTTGACCACTTTCGACATTTGCATTTATTAATCTTGCTGGTGTGTCCTGTTGATTTTATATTCAGGCAATGTTAATACATATTTGAATGTGGTTTATAGTTTCCCTTTGATGCCTGGTTTTTCACTTAACTATTTGGGGGTAGCCCAAATTGGCTTTAACTTTCAGAGGGTGAACATACAGGGTTACCTATGAATAGCTTTTTAAACAGCTATATATTAGTGAACGTGTTAACTGATTCTCAAAGGTGTTTTTTGAATTAATACCAAAACATTTAATAATTATCATTTTTGATAATAGTTCATTCCTATATATTAGTGGTTCAATCTGTATGTTCCGTGTTTTAATTTTTGTGAATGCAGTTTGGTAAAGGTGTCAGGCTGACTGGCAATTAATGGTTACTGTGATTTAATAAGGGTTGTTGCCCTTTGGTGAATAGATTACTATATAAGTAAGAACTTATGAATGACCTATGGACTAAATTCAGGCCTGAATATATAGTGTAAAAATACTATACCTTATGATTAGAGGTTGGTGATAGGAATCATTAATTCAAGCTTATTTTCTTGTCCCACTCCCTATATTTGATTCTCGGTAACATCCCTTGTTGATACTTTCGTTTTGGTTACTATCAACATTTTTAAATAGAGGATTTCCTTCAGCAAATATATTTTTTTGGACAATTTTGCACATCATTTCGTTAGTTACTCTGGAAGATGGATTTGGACAATATTTTGGAAGGGTTGTGTGCTGATCGGGACGATATCAGGATGTTTGGACTGGATTCAGTCCCAACCAACAACTCTAGTCAACAAGATGCTAACATATTTGATGGATGCCAGTTAGCATTTCAAAATTTGGAAAAGGGCCTTAAAGGGCTACGAGCAAATATATGGCATTTGAGGTTATTTAGGGCATATCTGCATAAGAATATGGTTCCTAGAGGTCTTCGTATAAGACTTCGACCGATGGTCAGCAGATCTGAACAGAGGTTGACCGTTGAATGGAATCAAGCATTACAAGATGGCTCTTTGGCCTTTGTCAAGATTTTGGCATCATATTATGAGAGGGCGATTGATAATAACATATCAGAAATTAGAAATTTAAGTTCTGAATGTAAGAAATTCCATTCATCAACCAGTTATGGAGATTTGGTGACACAATTGTCCAAAGAATTAACAGCATATGATAAAGTAACCAGGGATAGAAAGGTTAAAAAATTCAACCGGGATGTTATTGATTACAGTAAAGGATGACCATTTGAAATACAAAGATCAGTGAGATTTAAGAATTTTAGTCCTGGTACAAGTAGGGGTAGGACAAGAACGAGGCCAAGGTCTATTTTAAAACATAATGATAAATCCTACACTAGTACCTCTGGGGATGAGTCCTCTTTTACTGATAGCGAAGGCATACCATTAGCAGAATCACCTGCTAAGAAAAGAACCAACATTTCTAGGTTCATAGGTTCATAGGTTGATACTAGGCTATCAGCCCTAGGGCCTATATAAGCCTAGCCATAACAATTCCCTGGCTATTTCTTCCCACACTATTTACTTCCCTGGACCCCTGTCTAGCAGGGTGATTGACGTAATCCCCGGGGTGAATTTCCTTTCTCCCATCCGATCGTCAAGGTTCCTTTTGAAGAGGACCAAAGAGGCACTCTGCTTGACATGTATGGGCAATCTATTCCAGAGTCTGGAGAGTCTCTGGGTCAGGAACCTATCCCTCCAGCATGTTTTGTTTATTATGATGACAAGGTTTAGATCCCTGGAGCGTGTGGCTCTGAAGGATTGGGATTTCTTTAAGTGTAGTATGTCCAACAGCTCTGGGTTTGACATGGCCTTGTATGTTAAGCAAAGATCGCCTCTGAGTAGACGATATGCGACAGAGTATAGCTGGAGTATTTTAAGGCAGTCAGCGTAGGGCATCTGCTTTAGGCCTGTGATTCTTTTAGTGAGGTATTTCTGTGGCCTTTCCAGTTGTTGCAGATGTCTTGAGAGGTACATACCAAATGGGGCATTGTATTCTATAATGGGTCTAATGAGGGATGAGTACAGTGGGACAATGACCTCCTTTTTCTGGATGAAAAGCCCTTAGTGATGAGTTGTGCCACATAGAAGGATTTCCTGACTGTTGTGGCGATGTGGTTATCGAAGGTGAGACCACTGTCCACCTGTGTCCCTAAGTCTCTTATCAAACTTTCGGTGTTTAGTGTACTGCCACCTATATGGTAATTCACGGATACATATTTTTTCCCAAAGGGGATAACTATACATTTGTTGGCATTGAGCTTGAGCCCATGGCTCTGGCACCAAGCATCTGTTTCCGTAAGGCCCTTTTGTAGAGTATCCACATCATTTGGGGATTCAATAATGGCTCCCAGTTTGCAGTCATCTGCAAACTTTGTTATCCAGAGTCCCTTAGTGTTGGCCTGTACTTCAGAGAAGTAGATGCCAAACAAGAGCGGTCCCAGGACTGAACCCTGAGGTACTCCACTTGTCACTTGTCTGGAGCTGGATTTGGAGTGGGCTACATTTACAGTGTGGGTTCTATCAGTAAGCCAGTTAGCAACCCATTGGGTGACATAGGGATTAATGCCCAGCTTAGTAAGTTTATCTATGATTCCAGAGTGGGGGATGGTGTCAAAGGCCTTGGCAAGGTCTAGATAGGCTGTGTGGACCACCTTAACCTTGTCCATTGCTCTGGAGACTGATTTGAAGAAGTCAATCAAGTTCAGGAGACAAGATCGGCCCTTCACAAATCCAAACTGGGTGGGGTCCAGTGTTTGAAGGTTGCCAATGTCTTTGTTTATAAGTTCCATGATAATACGCTCCATGGCCTTGCAGATAAGGCTTGTCAGACTGATGGGATGGTAGTTTCCGGGATCCAAGGTGGATCCCCCCTTGTGGAGTGGGATAACTGTAGCTGTGCACCACTCAGTGGGCACGAAACCTGAGGTGAGGCTATGATTAAACATGACACTTAAGTGAGGTGCCAGTTCATATTGTAGTTCATGTAGTACACAGCCTGGGATGTCATCTGGTCCCATGGATGCTGTATTCTTAGCTTTGGAGAGTGCGTTTTTTACCTGTGTGGCCGTTATTACCGGAATTTGGCAATCTTCCGGTATTGAGATGGGCCATTTAGGGGGTGAGAGGGGGGTGAAGTTGGCACTGAATCGATCTGCCAGGATCCCTTTAGAAGGGCCAGAAAATATAGAGGGGGCAGAAACATACCAACCGGCATAGGTACAGAATCAATAGATGGTTTGATTCAAATTCTGTTGAAACAATAGCAACGAAGTGTAATAATGTTTTGAATCTATCTAACACTGTGTTAACTGATGATCAACATAGACTTTTAAATAAAGGATTGGGATTTGTACCTAGCTTTTTTGTGATCAATATCAAACTGCATTGGATGTTTTGGATTTCTGTCGCTGCCTTAACTTGAAAATATTTTTTTTCAGATCAGAATGCAGCTAGTGTTGACAGATCTGCGGAATTTAGATTTCATAAATCAATGTTTCAGCCACCCATGAATAAGTATGTAGCTAATTTTCAAGAAGCTGTATTAAGAGATTTACATTTCCCACCATTTGAATCTCAGATTTTACAGGAAAATATAGATTGTGCGGAAAGGAAAGCCCTCATGGAACTTAAAGAAAATAACAATATTGCTATACTCCAAGCAGATAAGGGAGGGGCAGTTGTTATTTTGGATATGGATTATTATATTCAGGAAGGTCTTCATCAACTATCAGACACCAGATGTTATATGTTTATGGGTATTGACCCTATACCAAAATTCAAGAAGGAAATAGATGCTTTTCTTGATATAGCAGTTGAGGAGGGCATTATTTCTTGTAGTACAGCCCAACACTTAACAGTAACAGATCCCTCCAAGCAAATATTGTATTTACTTCCTAAAATACACAAATCTCTCACTACACCACTGGGCAGACCAATTGTTTCAGGTCAAGGTTCACTTACTGAACCACTCTCAGTATTTCTAACTCAGCAACTCAAACCTTTACTTAAATATGTGAGAGCAAGAATACAAGACACCACACAATTTTTACAAATCATACAGGACACACAAATAGAACCGTATTGGCTAATGTGTACGCTCGATGTTAAGTCTCTATATACCAGCATACCACACTGGGCTGGTTTGCAAGCTTTACAATTTTGGTTGGAGAAAGCGGATTTGTATTCACCAGGCTATAATACACTCATCATCTGTATGTCCAAACATGTACTTAACAAAAATGTTTTTTACTTTCAAGGGGAATGTTATTGGCAACTCCAAGGAACTGCTATGGGGGCATCATTTGCCCCCATTTATGCCGATCTTTTCATGGCCTACTTGGAGGAATGCCTTATAT
Organism: Protopterus annectens; assembly: GCF_019279795.1. NCBI lineage: Eukaryota > Metazoa > Chordata > Ceratodontiformes > Protopteridae > Protopterus > Protopterus annectens. Next base: position 892,054,814 of record NC_056728.1, on the reverse strand, counting down.
ACAACCCACTACACAACATTTACATGGTTGAAATCGATATTTGGCGCAGGTACCTGGACGATTGCTGGATGGTGTGGCGTGTGGATTCAGGGTATTTACATGAATTCATGGAATATCTTAATAGTAACCTATGGGGAATTGAGTTTATGGTTACATTTAACATCGATCACATTGATTTTTTGGATGTTTCTGTATACAGAAATACAGATAATACTCTCAGTACTAAGATTCATCGTAAATACCCTCAATACAATACGTTACTTCATGCATCTAGTATGCATCCATGCCACACCATCCGGAATATCCCCAAATCTCAATTTCGTAGGATAAAACATATTAGCTCCTCTTTGACTGATTATGAGGATGCTAAGATGGATTTGACAAATAGATTTTTAGAAAGGGGATATCGTCCTTTTGATATTGTATCTGCCAGTACTTGGTCGGGCCAATAGCACAGGAATACATTGCTTGAATATAGGGATCATTCACGCATACCTCAGGATACCACTTTGAGATTTGTCACCACATTTGGAAGAAATCATCAGGTAATCAGGAATATCCTGAATGACAATTGGAATATTCTATTGGCCAACAATTACTTGCGTGAGATTTTGGGCTGCAAATGTCAATTTTCTTATAGAAGGGGTAGAACTTTGGGTTCTTTATTTTCCCATTATAAACATCAAGGAAGTGGAGGGGCCAAATACAAACAACTAACTATTACGGGGGATGAACTATTGGGAACTTTTCCGTGTGGCCACTGCATATCCTGTAATCAGGTAAATAAGATCAAACAGTTTACTAGTGCTAACACGAGTAAAGTTTATGACCTGAGGATTTTTGGCAATTGCTCAAGTAGTTGGGTCATACACCTGGCCACATGCCAGTGCTCTGCCTTTTATGTGGGTAAAACATCCCGTTCCCTTCAAATAAGAATAGGGGAACATCAGAGTGATATACGGAACAAAAAGCAAACAAATGCTCTTTTTCAACATACGATTAAACATCCTTCAGCTAAGTTTATTTTCACTGTCATTGACAATATTATTGGAGATAGGAGCCATCAGCAAGGATGGCAAAACATACTTAGCCTCAAGGAAAAGTATTGGATTATCCATCTTGGAGCCTTGTTCCCTCCTGGTCTTAATGACCATTTATGATAGATATATTTCTATTTAGCTTTTGTCCTATAGGTACAATGCTATATCTGGCCCAATTGGATAATCCCTGACACATATGAGAATAAAAAAATATATTTTTTCAAAAATGTATTTATATTATGATATATAATTATTCCTTGTGTTATAGTTGATGGCCTACTTTGTGAGTATTCAACATACAGTTGTTGGATAACCCTTTTGGATTTGGTTCATGGTTGTATGGTAATTTTTGAGCATTATATTGTTATTTCTATCAGATTTTTTAAGATGATTAATATTCATATTGAATTTTGTATTGAGTTTTCATTATTATCATTTTATTACCTATTTTGTTCTTGATTTATAAGTACTTTACCTAGCATCTTATTCAGTTTCTATGTCCTGATACATATTCATTAGATAGGGAGGGGTTGGATTATACCATTGGTTAATACTGATTGTTGTATCTATAAATATGCATGATGCTTCATTTTTATTATATTGTACTTTTCACTGAAGAAGGCTTTCTGCCGAAACCGGTCTGAATTTTGGATTTATCGCTGGGGCATTCTCATGTCCTATTAAACAACTTCCACTAAAGCGTTGGACTATTCATGCTGGCCTTTTGTGTTTTTTACAGCTGCATCAGATGCCAGATGTTGGAGTCGTGATAGCTTCCAGGGCAGCCAGCACACACATTCATAATAATGCCCTGGGCATCACACATGACCTGGCAGTTGATGGAGGGGAAGCCCTTGCGGTTGAAGTAGACCCTACCCTGCTCACTGGGTGGTGCTTTGATGCATATGTGTATGCAGCCTATAGCACCCACTGCTTCAAGGTATTCTGCTATTTGGTGGAAGAGAAGCATATTGTTGGCAAACACCTCATGGGTGTTGGGGAAATATACATGCTCACTGGCATATGTTGACATGGCATCCAGAAACTGGTGGAGTACCCTGGATGCTGATGCCTGTGAGATCCCCATGATATCCCCAGTTGACCTTTGGAAGGTACCTGTGGCTAGTATAGGCCTACACATACCTTGGTATCCACTGGGATGGGTTCTCCTCTGTTAGTTCTGTGTATCAGGCGTGGCTGGCACAGCTCAACAATTTGCTGTAGGAGGTCTCGGTCCACCCAATAGTGCTCCACTATCTCCAGCTCATGTAGCCCCTGGTAGGTTACCCTGGGTCTATACACTATTCTCCGTCTCCTTAATGTAGGTTGGATGACAGCATTTTCATCCTTACCACCCTCAGCATCTTCCACATGTTGATGTATGATAGCTACTGCAGCCCTTATCATTTTGTTGTTTTTGTTTGTTAAAATTTCCCCACTTGTATACACCAGTGGTGTAGAGTATGTGGGAAAAAACAGAGGGAAAGGTGTTTGCGTAGTTTATAGTAGTGTTCTGGGCTTGGCTGGGCTGCTGCCTGTGTAACTGGCTGATTCTGCTACATTTCACCTGCCAGCTATGCTAGTTCTCCTTGATTACCTTCCTACTGCTGTTTTCCCCTCCCATTGCCTTCCTTTTTAAGCCCAGGGGCACCCTGTTCAAACCCAGTGCTCAAATGTGCACAGAGCTGCTATTTCCTGGTTTACTTTTTTTTTTTCCTTTAAAACTCAGTGCGCAGCATGCACACCCGCTTAGGCAATGTAAAGAGTACTAGGCAGCCTCAGGCACACCCCCTTGCTTAGCTCTGCTAAGCTAAGGGCAAACCCGAGCCACAGGGCTCCATTCCCCTTACAGTATACCTGACACACCCCCCTATGATGTCAGCTAACTCTTAGGCTTGAACCATGCTATTCCTGCACTTACACTGTTGGGTGCTGACTGGCATTGAGGGGAAATCTGGGATTCAGTATCATTCCCCTCATTTGCATAGGATTGCCTGCTAATGCATAGTTACAGGTCCTACACTGAGCCTCCCCCTAACAACCACTATTCACTAGCCATGCTGTCTTCTGCCTGCCATTGAGTATAATGGCAAAATAGTGATTTTGGTTAGAATAGTTATTTCAGGTTATTTTTTATATTTTCGGCCCAATCCCATTTGCCTGCCGCTGCCCTACGCTTAAACAGCCGAAATCGGCTAAAAAAAATAAAAGTTATTTTTTTTTATTTTTGAAACTGTTTTCCATGCCAATGGCCATATATTTGGCCATTGGCATGGTTTTCCGTAATATACACACTTTATTTGGAGCTGTCATGGCTCTGTTTTGCAGTTTGCAGAAATGTACTCAGTTACTAACCGAGTACATTTCTGCACACTACACTAGTCCTGCACTGCTGGCTGACAGCTTCCGGGATTGCAAATTCACCTCATTTGCATGATTTTCACCTGCAAATGGGGTAATTTGCATACAGGAACTGTGACCATGCAGGAATAGTGCAGGAGCACTCGTGCACGTCCCTGCAGCTTATTCATGGATCGCACGGCAGCCATATTGCCTCCTGGAGCTCCTGCACTGTTCCTGTACACCGCGCAGGTCTTGCTGAATCCGGGGGTTTATCTGTTTGTGCATTAAAGACAAGTATTCAGATAAACAGACTCGTGTGCATTGCATTTGTTCCTGGTTTTCTTTTTGGTACGACTGGAATACATATGTCAAAATAAATTTATAAAGAACAGATAATGAAAAAAAATGTCTTCATTACAGGAAAGCAATACAGATGCTCATTAGTTGTTATTTGTTCTAATACAGGTATCAGGCCTATTCAATATTTCAATAAATACTGCTGCTGTTTTGTTAGCTATACAAAATATGTTTATTTATGTTCAGCATTGACAGCTATAATGGTAATGATTCCCCAGAGTGGGTGTAAGAAAACTTATAACATGGAAAAAGGATGTTTTGAAATCAAACCAGCATCGTTTCAAAGTAAATGAATTTGGATTACAGAAATACAGATGCAAACAGTGGAAAAATCATTAGTTACTCTGATGAAATAAAAGTGTCCTGATGACAATAATGTCATCAAATAAATGTAAAGTGGGACTCAAACTTTGTAGCACTGGACAATTCAGAATCTGAATCAGCACTGCCTCAGTCAGTATATTGCCAAATGCATTACTGAGCTACTTTTTATAAAAGCTGTTAGTCATTCTAGTGCACTATATTCTCTGAATTAGCAATTAATTCCATTACAAAACTAATGATAGTATCACATTCTGGATTCTGAATCATGTTGCATATTTTTTTAGAAAATTATAAGGAAGCCTTTCTCAAGTATTTAATGACAGCATGGAAGTTTTAGTTAAGTAGGCATAGTCATTCAAAAATACTGCTTTAAATGTTTTTCTGAATCCTTTTCTGAAGTTTAACATTTGACAGTTGAAATGTATGTATTTTGTAAAGTGTTTTCTGATAATGCAAGATAAAGAATTTCAAATAAAGACATTTTCAAGTGCCTTTATTAAGCTCTGTTTCTTCTGTCCTGCTGGATCCTGTTACAAAACTCACATAATAATACCGCACAGTTGTGTAAGTAAATGTACTGTAACAGTAGATGTTCTAATAGATCAGCATTGTAGTAGCCTAATCTAATTGGGTCTTACTTCAGTGACTGGACAGCTTTCAAAGCTTAAGGGCACCTAACGTGCTTTGTCAGGAGCTTGAGGGTACAGCCAATATGAGGACACAGTGCTAATTTATTCAGAGCCTTTTTTCTGCCAAAGTGCACTCCTTTGTTGAGCCCTTTAGAACTGTCACTTATAGGTTTATAGTTTCATAGGTAAATTCTAGGCTACCTGCCCTTGTTGGCCATTTTAAGCCTAGCCAATTTCCCTTTCTGTGCTTGAATTAACCTATCCCATTTTGTTAGAGATTGGCCCTACCCATCCTATAGTCAATAATCATATATTATCCATAATGAGAAAAACTGGGATCATACTATAGATAATTTGGGGGACCCACACATGGGATAAAGCATTTAGAACTGCCTCTGTCCATTAGTAGTACAGGGGGCAGGCCTGAGGTAAATTGTCTGTTTCCATGCATAGATCCAAGTTGTGCCTGAATGTGGATGCAGAGTCTGTTCCAGAGTAGCAGTATCCTCCGAAAGATATACTTTCCCTCCAAACCATTCTGTTGATGTTGGAGAAAAGTTTTAGATCCCTAGACTGAGTATTTCTGATTCCACTGGACATACTGATATGCAGTAAATCCATCAGTGTTGGTTCGGAGGATGCCTTGTATGCCAAACCAGGTCATTTCTTAGCAGTATGTAGGATACCAAGCATAATGACAGAGCTTTGACTTAATCCATGCAGATATGTTGTTTAGGCCTTGTATCCTTTTAGTAAGACTTCTCTGTGGATGTTCCAGTTGTTGCATGTGTCTGGACGGATACATGCCAAAGGGGGCATTATATTCAATTACTGGCCTAATGAGAGCTGAATAAAGGGGGACAAAGGCAACCCTAGATCTAGACAAAATTCCATTGTTTATAAGCTGTGCAATATAGATGGGATTTCGTACAACAATGGACATATGTTTGTGAAATGTTAGGTCATTGTACACTTACTTTTACAAATCCTGAACAACAGGGTAAGCTTTTAGGGGTATATTGTGAATGTGGTAGTTCCCTAGGGTAGATGACTTCCCAAAGAATAAGTAATGCATTTTTTGGCATTTAGTTTCAGTCCATAATTTTGGCATCAGTTATTCATTGGAACAGACCTTCCTGCAGGATGGCTAAGTCTCTTGGGGATTCAATTACTGCACCTAGCTTGCAGTCATCTGCACACTTAGTCAATCACAGCCCTTTAGTACTGGCTTTTATTTCAGAAAAGTAGATACCAAAAAAGAAAGATCTCAACACAGTATTCTAGGGAACTCCACTGGTGACTGGTGTCTTTGTGAAGGTAACTTCCCATATTTTGGTTTCCTGTGTTCTATCTGTGAGCTAGATAGCAATCCAGTGGGAGACATAAGGCTTTATTCCCAGTTTATTTAGCTTTTATACTATACCTGAGTGGGACATTGTGTGAAAAGCTTTGGGAAGGTCAAGGTATGTGATGCGCAGCATTTGCCTTCCTTTGGCGACCATTTCAAAAAAAATCCACCAGGTTGAGTAAGCATGAGTTTCCCTTGATGAATCCAAACTAAGACAGGTTCTGTGTTTGGAGGTTCCCCTGTGTCTTGATAGATTAGCTCCATGATAAGTCTTTACATGGCTTTGTATATGAGGCTGATCAGACATACGGGACTGTAATTCCATGGGTCTATGGGCTAGTGATCCTTCAAGGCTGAGCAGATAAATCCCAGTTAGGGAATACCTTCCATTAAAATTCATTTTTCTTAGTAAAACTCATGTTCTTCTGACTTAAATGTTGTGTTTGCTTCAAAACTGAAGGTTGTTAAGAACTGTCATTGCATTCTGAAGGCAATATTTGTGGAAATGCTTATTATTATTTTTTTTTCATCTTTTTTTTGACAGAATCTTACTACACATTGTATAGGTTTGTGTTTTGCTGAGTACTGTCAGTGATTTTCTTATCTACCACTTCTCTGCTTTACAGAGTTGACCAGGCTCCCCTATCCACCTTCAAGGTCTCATTCTAAACATACCACTGGAAGAGCTACTGGTTACTGTGGTTTTACCCCCCACCTTCTGCAAGAAGAAAAAGAAAGTTATTAAGAAGTCTGTGGATGTCATGTTGACTCCTGTTGTGCCTAAGCTGCTGGTTGGAGACTCTGCTGTGGCAACTGTTGGTTTCTCAGACTGTTCATCTTTTTCTCCAGGCCCTGTGGTGTTGCACCTACAGCCAGCAAGCACCAGGGGATTGCCACATTCCCTGCGGCTGTAGGGATGTCTTTGGTGTGCAAGGGAGAACCACTCATGTCAATCTCAGGGGAAAGAGCGGGTTATTGTCCTTCATTTGGGTGAGATAGGGATTCTATATCTGTGATGAATTTACCTATCATGAGTCTGTCCTTCAGGGAGTTTCACAGGAAAAGTAAAAAAAGTGAGAAAACCTTGCCCATTGCCTATGGACATGGAAAATTTGCAGGGCCTTTAATTTGGCTATTACTGCTTCAGGCAAGAAATGAAAATGAGTATCCTCTATTTTTGACTTGGATTCTCAGTCAGAAGAGCAAGCATTGCAAGGGAATGGTGGTACCTCAGGAATTTCTTCTCAATCTGTATGTTCGAATTCTGAGGAAGGTGTATTTTCAGATTTCCCCTTAGAAAAATTTTATTTTTCTGAGACTTTATTTAAAAAGAGAAAGGTTTTTAATTTGGAGGAGAATGAAATAGCTACTGCACAAAAATATATTATGATTTGATAAAGCTGGATATGCATAAATATGCAGCCACTATTCAACAGTCATGCCTGAATGTCTGGGATCTGGGATCACAAGCTGACTATGACCTTAACTTTAACCTCTGTGTGTCTACTGGAAGGAGGGCTTTCTACATAGCATGCTTGATTAGTAAAGGCATCCCCTCTAGAGCAAAGGCAGTCATAACCCCTCTATACTCATCACTAATCAGGCCCATAATTGAGTATAAGCTCCTGTTTGGCATATACCATACAAAGCACCTGCAGCAACTGAAGAGACCTTAGAGGTTTCTAACAAAGATTAAGGGACTCCAGCACATGCCTTACACAGACCAACTAAAGGCCCTGTCATTATATTTTGTATCATATAAAATTTTTAGGGGAGACTTATGCCAAGCTTACAGAGCAATCTCAGACCCAAACCTAAAGAAATTGCTGTACATCCATAAACCAAAAGGGAGTAGAGTTACCCAATCCAGGGACCTAAATATGGCCTGCAACTTAAATAGAACATGCTGGAGTGACAGATTTATCACCCAGCGACTTCTGCATCTTAGGAATAGGCTACAAATTCATGTGAAATAGAGCACCTCTATGACACTGTTCAAAAGGAATCTGGACGAGTGGATGGGAGACTGCAAATTCTTAGTGGGGATAGTGCCCACAGCCCTCCTGGACATGGGTTGTCATTACTAAATACAATCCTGGGTATTGACTAATGTATCTATGGTATTACATTGGGATGAAATGGCTAGGCATGAAATTACCTCTGGGTCGATAACCCAGTAAACTTCTATGATCCTATGATACTATGACAAGTCTTTTCTCACAATCCGTATTTTTCTTTATTTATTTGAGACTGTCCTGCAATGTGGTTTTAAATATTTCCTGTAATTTTGAACTCTGATGCCAGTGTGAATATATATTTAGTATTGTCTTGTTATTTTATTATTTATTATTATATATATTTACACCTTTCATTGTGGCTGATTTGTGTAAAGATATTTAAGTTTTGAGAGTACTTGCATATTTATTTGGTGACACTGTTGGCCACTCCTAATCTCATTGTTCTTGATCAAACTACCATTTGTATTGATAGTAACATTACACAGTAAGATTGCGCACCCTTTGCTAAGGGCCTTAAAGTAGCTGATGAGTTGGCTGGTGAAAGTGATAACTACCTTATAGTATGGACAAAAGGGGGCATAGCTAGTAAACCTGTGCCAGCCTTTTCCAGGTGTGTGTGTGTGTGTGTGTGTGTGTGTGTGTGTGTGTGTGTGTGTGTGTGTGTGTGTGTGTGTGTGTAAATCAAACCTCAAAGAGTGTGTGTCAGCTACTTGGACAGGGACACACAGCACTGGCTGGACAGAGAGAGTGCTGGAAGTCTTGGCTTGGCGACTCAGCTGGGATCTCATCTCTATAGCTTTACCAGTGGGAGTCTAATTTGGGGATCTCAAGAAAGAGGGAGAAACCAGCCCCGGACTGACTGTTGTCTCTGGGTGCTCTTAAGGGAAATTGCACTTGATGCAGAGAGCTGCATCTGGAAATACTGTGTGTGTACCTTGTTATCCTCTCATTGTACTTCCCCAACTGTTGCCAGTGGTGAAGATTGAGGCTCCTAGATTACTGTTCTACTGGAGTGTTGTCACATTATTGATTGGCAGTGGTGGGATATCCACATAGTAGGATTCAGTGGTGTGGATATTGAACTTCTGTAGTATGTAAACAGTGGTCACTAAAGAAGGTGCTTGTACTGTCAAACAGCAACATGGTAGACATTCAGTTTCATATCACAATAATTTTATTTATTTTGTGTTAGCTTAGTTAGTCAGTGACAGCAGACAAGGATGTCAGGAGATGAGCCTGGCAAGTTGACAAGGAGCCAGTTGGCTGAAATGTGCCAAGACAAAGGACTGGTGCATGCCAACCTGACTAAAGCAGAAATGATTTCTGCCTTAACCACAGCTACATCACAGGCCAGCAACCAGGAAGACAGCCAGACTGGTCTTGGGAATGTATAACTCTTTAGAAAATGGAGAGTTCAACTTTCCCTCAGAGGACTTAAAAATCCATCTGGAATTAAAGAGATGGAGGCCAAACATTTAGAACTAGAATTAGCAGAGAGACTGCAGTGTTTGGAATTGGAATCAGCAGAGAGACTGAGATGTCTGGAAGCCAAACAAAATGATAGGCAGAGGCAACAAGAAAAGGAGATGTTGACTCTTTGCCAGGGTCATAGAGGTAATGGGGAAGGGAATAACTGAACCCCAGAAGCAATAAAGGTCAGTAAATTTCTTCCACAATTTACAGAGGGTGATAATTCTGATATTTTTATTCATATGTTTGAAAGGGTATGTATACAGTATAATTTTGACCAAGGGCTCTGGGTGTGGTACCTGACCCCCTTACTCCATGGTAAAGCTGTAACTGCTGTTTCTAAATGTTCTGATACTAAAACTAATGTCTTTTGGCTTTTCCCAGTTAGGGGTCGCCACTGCGGAACTCAGGTCCACAGTGGATTTTACGGTGCCGAGCTGCCAGCCCAATGACCAACCTTCAAAGAAGGCACACCCATTTATGCACGCACCTACCTGCATGTCTTTAAATGTCACTAAACCATGGGGAGGTCATGCAGACTCCACACAGAAGGTGCTCCAGTTGAGAATCGAATGGGAGAACCTCTTGCTGTGAGGTGACAATGCTAACCGCTGCACATACTGATTGCTTAAATTACACTACCATTAAAATTAATTTATTGGAATGCTTTAAGTTAACACCTGAAGCATATAGAAAAAAAGTTTCGTGAGCATAGATGCAAGGCAGATGAAAGTGTGCGTGAACATATTGCTGAACTAAGCACTTATTTTCATAGGTGGGTGAATGAGTGTCAAGTCATCATTTTGAAGGGCTGACAGACCTTTTGGTGAGGGCACAAGCCCTTAGCACTTTGCCTGAGGACATGAGAATCTGGTTGGCAGATAGAGAATGTAATACTGCAGATGAGTTGGTGAAAAAGGGAAACTTATAAGTAGCAAGCAGGGCATCACTGCACAGGAAAGGGATATCCAGTGCTGCACATGGGTCTAAGGGAACTCATGGTGGGCAGCCTAAACTGCCCCAACAGAGTCCACCAGTAACAGGGGAAGTCATTAATTCAGATACATGGCCAGGATCAAGGGTTAAATGTTTTAAATGTAACCAGTGGGTCCATGTAGCATATAGATGTCCACGGAGGCAAGGTGAGGAGAAAAAGATGAGGGAGCCAGTAAGTGGGAATGACAGAATGCCAGCGGTAAGTTGTCTGCAAACAACAAGGGCACCAAACTATCACAAGAGGTTATATCATATCTTAGTAGATAGGAAACATGGCACTGCTAAGAGAGACACTGCCTCTGACCTAACCATTATGAAGCTTGCAATGGTTAAAGAGGAGCACTGCTTTCTTGGGCAGTCTACTCCAGTCAGAGTTTTAGTAGGGACCCCATTCCAAATACCTTTGGCTAGGGTTCACCTTGACTGGGAGAGTGGAAAGGAACCAAGCAAGTATGAGTGTTTGAGGATATTCCTGCAGATGTCCTGATAGGGAATGATTTTGATAATGCAGTACTTTTTCTGCATGCAGTTACATGCAGTCAGGCTTGAAGACAAGCATGTGGGTCTGGTAGCCTGGTGGAGATCCAGACACTCCCACACACTTGACTGGTGAGGTAACTACTTCAGGAAGGGAGCTACCCTGTAGCAGTGAAATAAAAGCTGCTTGTGGGTACTGATGCTCCCTTGCTTGGAATGACTGCAAGGGTAGATGTGTGTAGTAGTAACCAGGCTGACAGAGAGGCACCGCTGTCAGAGGATCACACACTTCCTGTGGAAGGGGAGCTGGGAAGGGTTACAGAGAGTTGAGACAGGCTTAGCTCTCAGAAGCTACATTACAAGGCTTGAGGGAGGTAGCCAGGGAGGCACCTGATTCTCAAGGAAATTGGGAATCTGTATACTGGGACAAAAGGTTACTGCATAGTGAGTGGAGCCCTGAGAGAGGGATAGAGGGTGAGGTAATACAGCAGTTGGTAGTGCCTAGAGCCTACCATCTGGCACTTCTAGCCATAGCCCATGATATTCCCTTTGCAGGTCATTTGGGAATAAAGCATACCAAGAGACATATTATGCAGTACTTTTATTAGCCTGGGATTTCCAGGGATGTAACAGAATACTACAGGACCTGTGAGCAGTGCCAAAAAGTAGGCAAGGCAGGAGACAAGGTCAAAGTACCTTTGATGCTTTTGCCTGTGATTGAGGAGCCATTTCAGAGGGTAGTGTGGGGCCTCTGAGTACCCCAAGTTCCACAGAAAAGAAGTATATCCTAGTGGTAGTAGATTATTCTACCAGATACCCTAATGCAATGGCCCTGTCCACCATTGAGGCAGAAAAGGTGGCAAATGCTTTGTTAGAGATTTTCAGCAGGGTAGGTTTCCCAAAAGAAATACTGACTAACACAGGTGCCAATTTCTTGTCAGACCTGCTGGCTTGTCTGTGAAAGCACTGTGGGGTGAAGTACCTAAAGACCACTCACTACCACCCCCAGACTAATGGTCATGTGGAGAGGTCAAACTCTACACTAAAGACCATGCTACAGGCATTTGTAGACCAATTTAAGAGGGAGCGAGACAAATATTTGCCCCATCTTTTGTTTGCTTACAGAGAGGTGCCCCAGGAATACACAGGCTTCTCTGCCTTTGAGTTGCTGTATGGGCATACTGTGAGGGGACCTCTAGATTTGATTTGTGATGAGTGGGAGGGTGAGTGTGAATCCCACAAGGAGTCTGTTATGACATATGTCCTAAACCTCAGGACAAGGCTCAGTGAACTCATGGGCTTGGCCCAGGAGAACCTGGCAGAAGCCCAACAGGAGAAAAAGGTCTGATATGACAGGAATGCTTAAGCTAGAGAGTATGCTGTGTGGCAGCTTGTTATGATTCTCATTCCTGTCAGACACCACAAGCTGCAGGCAGCTTGGGAGTGAACATTCAAAGTCATAAGGAAGGTCAATGATGTTAATTACATGGTAGAACTGCTAGGCAGGAGGCAGGGGCAGAAATTGTACTATATTAACACCATGAAACCTTATCATGATAAGGAGGCCCTGGTGAAAAGTATTTGGAGTCAAAAGCAGGAGGAGTCTGAGGGGGATCTATGGCTGTAGGGAGCCAGCCAGCAAAATCCCAACTTACTACGGTGGAGCCTAGGGTTGCAGGCATGTGATAGGACAGTGCAGAACTGGCTCAGTGAACTCATGGGCTTGGCCCAGGAGAACCTGGCAGAAGCCCAACAGGAGAAAAATGTATTTTATAAAGTGCTTGTACTTAAATGTAACTACAGAGTGCTCTACTGGAATAGAACAGAAATGTACATGTGCTATTGTAACTGTTTACATGTATATATTTTAACAATGGAAACTGTAATACAGGAGGTTAACTTTAGAAAAATAACTGAAATTAAATTACTTTATGGCTAGGCCATACAAAGATGGTATATTTCATTTTCAGTGCAGTGGGAGAAATAATGTCTGTTCTAGGGAGTTTTCTGTATTGTCTTTAAGGTGACATAATTACTAGTTTTGAAATGTGAAGTAATGCAATTGTTTTATGTCTTCCAGTATCTGCCTAAGATCTGAGGTCTATGTATTTTCACAGGTAGATGCTAAATGCTACCAGCTGCTATCAATGGTTGTTTTGGGCCTGGGAACTAGGAATCAGATTACAAGAAATGATGTCATTCGGCAAGTTATACCAGCAGTAATATCTGATATATTAATTTGAGAAATCTCTTAGTGAGACACAGCATTCTGTATTTGATCTGACAACAACAGCAATAAGAATCATTCACCATATCTGCCTTGTTCTGATTAAGTAAGTTACTAGGGAATATTATAATTCTCTTAAATATAGTCAGGAATGTAGAAAAGCTTAGTTTAGATATTTTTCTTTATATTTTTGAAACTATCTCACAATGTTGTTTTAAATATTTCCTGTGATTTTGAACTCTGATGTCAATGTGAATATATACTTAGTAGTGTCTTGTTCTTTTATTATTTAATATTAAATATATTTACACCATTCGCTGTGGCTGATTTTTGTAGACATATTTAAGTTTTGAGAGTACTTGCATATTTATTTGGTGACACTGTGGGCCACTCCTAATATCCTTGCTCTTGGTCAAACTACCATTTGTATTAATATTAATATTAAACAGCAAGATTGGACACCCTTAAATTAGCTGATAAGGAGTTGGCTGGTTGCAGTGATAACTACCTTATACCAAACAAAAACAGTCCTTGAACCAAATCAGATGCAAAAACCAGAGAATACAAGAAAAAGAAAAATAATCTGGTTCCACACAGCAGTGAAAATCAATATGTCCTTTATTGTAGTAGATAAGCGCTTTCTTGGATTAGCATCCACTTCATCAGACCAACAAAGATAGAATAGCAGTTGCATTTTTAAACACTAAAACATCCAATCAATAATCAGATAAAATGTGCATCATAGCTAAAAGCCATGTGATAAAATACATCTGTAGAATATATAGATCGTTAAAAAATTGAATAAAACAGACTAAATGAACGATATGTACTTAAAACTGGTAACAAATACAATAGTAAAAAATAATAAAAGATGGACTATTGATACATATATGATAAAATATTAAAAGAGAGATCAATGCTTTAATGGCCGTGCTTTAAGGAAAGGTTTCAGGGAAACGCTGTTGTTTAAACAGGGAGATTTATCAGCTTGAAAGTGCAAAATCCATTTCTGTTCACTAGATTCTGTTCTATTATTTATGTCACCTCCTCTCTTGGTACTATGCAGAATCTCTAGTACCATAAAGCTAAATTTATGTTCTTTACCCTCTTTAGCTACATGTAGTGATAGTGCGCTCGTTTCTTTAACATTCCTGATATCCCTAAGGTGTTCAAGTATTCTGTCCTTAAACACCCTGTTCACTTTCCCTATGTAAAATGAGAAGCAGGTAGTACAATAGCAAAAATAGACAACATTTTTTGTTCGACAATTTGCATAAAAAGCAGTATCTATCTTAAAACCCAAAATGGGATGTGTGACATTATTACCAATATGTATATGTGTACAGGTCATACAATTCCTACACATATATGTACCAAGTCTATCAGATATTATAGATGATTTAGTATTAAAGGATCAATAACAGAGCTGACTCTTTTAAGTGATCTATTATTTCTAAAAGCAAAATCTGGCTGTGTGCCAATGACCCCATTCAACTCATGTACAGTAGACAGAATATCCCAGTTCTTTTTAATAATATCACATGCTACATGCACATACTGGCAAAGGTCAATGGCATCCTTAGTTTATTCCTAGAGGTATCAGTGGAAATATCACTTGAGAAAGCATTGTCAATATTATCCCTGTTGTTAATACTAGTGGGGAGGGGGAAAATGTGGCTGGCACTTACCTGATCTACGCCGCCATCCTTCTGCTATTTGAGAATCAATAAGTTTACTACTATAGCCTCTTTCTAAAAATTCTTGTTTAAGTGTTTGTAATGCAACAATGAGACTATGATCATCATTAAAAAGTCTCATAGTTCAAAATATCTGTCCTTTCAACACATTGAATTTCGTATGATTGGGAGGCATACTGCCATAGTGTAGAACATTATTCTTTCTAACAGTTTTCTTATACAAAGTAGTAGACACAGTGGATAAATTATTTTTAGTAACTTTAACATTCAAAAACTCTACTTCTTTATCAGACAGTGCTAAAGAGAAGACAAATCTGTCCATCTAGCAGCTTCTATTAATGTCACATACCAGGTTAAGATCTTTAGAGTGAACAGCCCGTATACCATTTGACTTGCAGATACACAGCATTTCCAATAAAGCCAGGTCAGAGATTGCCTTACATGCAAGGCAGAGATTATCTCTGAGTAGTCTGTATGAAACAGAATAAAGTGACAGTGATTTCAGATTATCCACATTAGGACAGATGCTGAAGACTTTGAATTTTTCTTGTGAGGGACCTTTGTTGTCTCTCCAATTACTGCAGGTGCTTGGAAAGGCATTCAAGTATTGGTCTGATGGGGGAAGAGTACAAGGAGGTTATAACTTTTTTTTTCTGGAGACAGTGCCCTTACTTACGATATGAGCAATATAGAGGACATGGTGATCAAAGGTAAGGCTGCTGTCAACCTGTGTTCCCAGATCTCTCACCACTGAGTGCATATTAGGATGTTGCTATTGATGTGATAGCAGGAACATTGCTCTTAGCAAAAATTATGATAATATATATTTTGCATTGAGTTTAAAGCCATGACTTTGGCACCAATCATTTGTTTGTGTAAGACCCTCTTGTGGGATGTTGACATCATTTGGAGATCCTATGACTGCTCCTAGTTTGCAGTCATCAGGAAACTTTGTCAGCCAAAGACCTCTAGTTTTTGCTTGTACTTTGGAGAAATAAGATTCCACAATGTAGATGTCCCAGGACTGATTTCTGTGGAACACCACTGGTTACAGGTCTGCTGCTGGATGTAGATTCCCCTATTTTGACTATATGTGTTCTATCAGTGAGCCATTTAGTGACCCATCTAACGATATAAGGGTTGATACTTAGCTGGGTGAGTTTGTCAGTGATGCCTGAGTTGGGGATAGTGTCAAAAGCATTAGTTAAGTCTAAGTAGGCTGCATGCAAAGCCCACCAGGTTTAACAGGCATGATCTCTCTTTGACATATCCTACCTGTGTAGGGTCAAGTGTTTGGAGGTTACCTAGACCTTTGTTGATAAGGTCCATGATGATTCACTCCATGGCCTTGTAGATTAGGCTAATAGTTCTATAGTTCCTGGGGTCAGTGGAAGCACCCTCTTTGTACAAGGGAATAACGTTGGCCATTTTCCATTCAGCTGTGACAAAGCTGGTGCTTAGACTATGATTGAAAGGAGTACCCTATAGTGTTGTTAATTCTCATTGCAGCCCATGTAGGATGCAGCCTGAAGTGTTATCAGGTCCCATAGATGCTGTGTTTTTGGCCTTAGAGAGGGCATGTATGACCTGCTCTTTAGAGATACAGGGTAGGAGACAGGTAGTAGGGATGTCATGAGGACATGTAGTGGGAACAGGGGAGTGAAATTTTCACAGAACCTGTCGGCCAACAGGTTAGCTATGTCCACAGGCTCAGTATATGTGGTATCATTAGCTGCCAGTTTGGCACAAATCTGAGCCTTTCCTTTTAGGTTACGGATGTAAATAAGAATGCTTTATGGTTCTCCTTAGTTGAGAAAGCTAATTTGGCTTCATAGTTTGCTTTGGAGGCCTTCACAAGAAGTCTTATTTGCTTGTTTAAGCTGAGCAGTGCATGTTTCCAGTTTAGGGCCTGCTCTCTCTTACTCTTAGACAGCAATTTCTTCCTCTTATTGTAAAGCCTGTTAATGGCAGTTATCCACCAGCAGGTTTGCTGTACTTTGAGGATCTTGTTTTGGTCCTATCAGGTCCAGCTGAGTCAATGCAGTTATACAGGTGTTTGTATAAGGCATTGGTGCAGAACTCGGCATAGTTGCCAGTTCCATCTGAGGGGGGAGGTGCAGTGAAGCTATTTATACCATCCTGTAAGAGGTTATAATCTGCTTTGGAGAAGTTTTTTAATTTAGTTGCTGCTAGGGAGGAAGGTCAGGTGTGATAGTTACTTCAAATGAGACTGATCTGTGGCCAGATAAAACCAGGGAAGACCTCACAGTAGGGGTGCTACAGTGGTCCCCCATATTGTTAAGCACCAGATCCTGGATGCTGGCACCCCTTGTGTGGGTGTCAACCAGCTGGTCTAGAGCATTGGAGTTAATGAAGTTGAGGAACCTTTGGGCAAGTGAATTTGAGCACAAGTAATTTACCCAGTCAATGGATAGGTAGTTAAATTTGCCCAAAACCATGATGTTTGGATATATCTTGATAGACTCAAGTAGGCAGAGTAGGTGTCCTGATTCATGGTGGGCATCCTGCAGCTGACACTGAATTGAATAGGTGTTCTACCAACTGTTAATTGCACCTGAAGTATCTCCAGGGAATCATACTGTTTAACCAATCTGGAATATTTCTCAAATGGAGGGGGTCGCTTAAACCAAATCAGTGCATCAGTTGGTTGCAACATGTTTACCTCAGAGAAATCCCTGAAGACAGATGGGTTGGTATGCAATCTGGAATGGGAACCTATGGTGAATACCACTGAATGGTGATCAGATTTAAACACTGACTGGGATAGTCTAAATAAATAACATAATGATGCTATATTAGTGATGACTAAATCATGTATATTGGACTCCTGGTAAGGGAGTACCTTATGTTACAAATAAAGAAAATGTTGAGTGTACTTATTTAAATGGTATAGGTCTTCTGATTTATCCATGTATAGTTGAAACCCTAGGAAATATAATGTGGAGTTCAGTGGTTGGGGACTCAGGCTTCAATATGTATGCCTTGTGAGATATGGTGGTTTTGTAGTTGTCTGGAATACGGTAATGTATATTATTTATTGTTTCTAATATGTGTAAGGAGCATGCTGTTATCTTGCTTTATGAAACTAGATGTGATGGCATTCTGTAGAAAAATTCATACACCACCAGTAGAATAGACATCTTCAGCAGTGGGTCTAAAGAAGTGGCAAGTACTGTGTCGAGGTAGGGAGAGAGAGTTTTATCACTACATCAGAACCATAAGGCTCTGATGATGCAAATGTTACCATTTTTCAGGATAAGTAGGGCTTCTAGGTTTAGTAATTTCTTATTATGACTTTTATGATTCCATCACATCACTTATGTGTTTTCTTAAACAATACCATTATTGAATTGTCACTTGTGACACAGGCAAACTTACATTTATATAACAGTAAACAAACACACCATCAAGTTCACATTTACAAACATTCTATATCACATATATTATTCTATACAATATAACAAAAACATCACTACATAAACATGTTCAATCCCTGCCTTCTGTTAAATCTCATTTGTCCTCCAAAACATTTTTCTGCATGCACTGCAACCACAAATTCTATTTTTTTTCTAAGCAATTTGCTTCTACCCTTTTCTTTTTATTTTATTCAAATAATTTTATAACAACAACTTATTATTTGTTCATTACATTAGTATGAAAGATAAGAAACACAATTTTGAATAAGATAAAAAAAACAAAGAAACATAACAACTATTTATATTATTTACAGTGGCCTGAAAAAAGTCATAAGATACTATGTCAATAAAAGGGGAAAAAATTTGCTTTATAAACACAAAATGTTTTAGGAAGAGCAAGTGTCAAATCAAAATGTATCAATAAGTGAAGAAACCCTTATCCAAGGATTATTAATAAACCACCTTGGATGTTTTCTGAGTTTTTTTATTTTGACTTCTTTGGATATCACTTCTTCTAGAACAGATAAGAAATCTTCAAAAGTTGGAGAAGTAGTAGACTTCCATTTTCTAGTTATGCAGTTTCTAGAAACCACCAATATTCATAAAAGATATGAATTGGAATTATTCATTAGAAATTCTTCACTGACATTATAAAAAAAATATTGTTTTAGATAAAGAAAATGTGTCAGTAAATAAAGCTTTGAAAACATTTTCAATATTTCTCCAAAAGTTATTTAAACAGGAACATTAATAAAAAATTGAAACCAATCTGCTTTACAAGAAGATAAACATTTCCAACAAATGACATTTTTAGTTTTATTAAATTAAACAATTTTCTCAGGGCTAGGAAAGCTCTATGTAGAAGTCTGCAAGTAGAAATGCTCCAATACTGACTCCATGATGTAAATTTTACAAAAGATAATAATTTGCTTTTCTCTATCTGAGTATAGTTAGGAGAGATACCAACAGTTATTCTGTTCCAATGTTTGTTAGTTAAGGTGTCTTTATATTTTATTAAAACAGCATGTAATTTGAAGATAATATTGTTGAAATTAAAGATATTATATAGTATTCAGATATCTAAAAGATTGGAGGGGTTGTTCTATATAAGACAATTTTTTAATGATTCTGCAAAGGTCTTCTGAGTAGTTTAAAATGCTTTGTAATAGTAGCCAATCATGTGATGACAATTTATATAGACTTAATAATATGCTGTACGGGCAAAGTGTCTTTCAGTCTTTAAAACAATGTTTCCATTATATAATGTTTTATGCTCCCATATATTAAAGAGATTAAAGTGCAGCTTCTCCGGAAAGTTTTTTGTGGCTCTGAAAGGAACTAATACAGCAAACCAAACTTTAATATCCATGTTAGAGTTTACAGCTTCCTAAAGTTATTAAAGATGTTGTTTAAGATGAGGGATTTAGTAGGTTTTATAACATTATAATGAATAGAGTGATAAATAAAATACCAAAATGTATTAGTAGAATTGCTAAAAGAAATTTTGGAAGATAATGCATTTTTGTTTAATAAAAATAGTTAAGTGTAATGATTTCCAGTTGGAATTATAGTTTGTTTCAATCCAGTTTATAATATCTTTAAGTAATGAGGGTCTTATGTAAGTATAAGTGTCTGGAAACTTGATACTCCCCTCAATCCCAAGGTCTAATGTGATGCATATAGGCAATTCTGTTTTTATTGGGGAACCAAAGAAAGTTTTGTAATAATCTATTTATATCTCTAATAAATTTGTTTCCAGGAGGAGTGCTTAAAGCCAAAACAATATGCAAAATCTTTGGTAAAATGATCATTTTAACAGATGTAGTCTATCTTCAAAAGAGAAGAAAATGTTGTTCCATTTACTTATATGATTATGTATTAAAGATATTATATTATTCTAATTAGTTTCTTTCATATTTTCAATGGTGTTGCATAGAATGATGCTTAAGTAGTTTATAGAGCTTATCTGTTCACCAATAATATTTTGAATGTTAGATTGGGCTTTTTTTCTTACTGTTAAAAACAATATGATTTTATTTCTGTTTGTTAAAGTAGAGGCCTGAAACTTTTTGAAATGATTCATGGTTGCATTCAATTCATATAACTCAGTACTTGCATTAAATAGTGTGAGTAAAATATCATTGAGAAGAGATATCTTAGAATTATAGTTATTATAAATATTAATACCATTGATTTTTGGATTACTCCTTATTAAAGAGACAAGGAATTCTATAAAAAGGGCAAACAAAATAGGGGATAGTGGGCAACTTGCTTAGTGCCTTAGTTATGGGTATATGTTTAGATGTGAATGGACCTGTTTTATGTATGCTAATTTGTCTTTATGAATAGCTTTTATCACAGAAATAAAGGACGATGGAAATGCTAATTTATTTAATTTTCTAAAAGGTAATCCCAGATGACAGAATCAAAGGCTTTTTATACAGCTAAACAGGGCTTCTTTATTTTCTCTATTTAAGAATTCAGTGAGTGTCAGAATTTGTTTAATGTTGTCATGGGTATGTCTTTTATATAAAAATCTAGCTTGGTCATAATTTATCATTTTTGTAAGTGGGACTTTTATTCTGTCAACAAGCATGGACATAAAAGTCTTATAATCGTTATTTAGAAAGTAAATTGGTCTATAGGATTTACAGAGTTGTGAGTCTTTATTAGTTATGACCACATGAGCGATCAATGAGTATCTCCGGGATGGTGGGATTATATATTTATTTTGTACTTCCATTAACATTTTGTGAAGTAAAGATATAGCAGCTACAGGGAATAATTTATATATTTCTATAATGATGCCATATGAACCAGGGGGTTTATTGGGCTTAAAGTTTTTAATTGTATCTTTGTCAACCTCCTAAAGTGCATAAGTATAAGAATTGCCATAATCTATCTAACTTTAACCCTGATAAATTCAAACAAACACTCCCCTCTATAAATTCGTCTTTCCTATTCAACCTCCCCCTTGAAGAAGATTTCCTTCAATTCAACAGCATCTTCCTTAACACCCTCAACTCCCTACCCCAATCAGAAAAACTAGAGTCAAAACCAACTATGCTCCCTGGCTAAGAAAAGAAGCTCTCTTCCTCATGCAAAAGAGAGACAATGCTTGGAAACTCTGGAATAAACTAAAAACACCCTCTAGTCTCCAAAACTATAGGGAACTAAGGAACACCACAAAAAATGTGTCACCTGAGACAAAAAATCCTTTTATCTACACCCACAAAGAAACCTTGATCCTAACCCAAAAAAATTCTGGAGTACCATCAACAAACTTTTACAACTAGGGAACCCTTCCCCACCTAACCCATCCCTTAATAGTTCTCTACTTGAAACTGCCACTCTTCTTAACTCCTTCTTCATTAATTCCATACAAAACCTCATTAAACCAAACAAGGATACCTGCCTTGACCCTCCTTCCCCATACCATCACACCTCCTTTCTCTATCAAGCCTGTTCCCACTTCCTTCATCAGATCACTACCCTCTAAACTAAAACCTTGCTCCATTTCTGCTGATAACCTTCCTCCACTCTACCTTAAACTTGCTGCCTCTTCTATCACCTATCCTGTCTCCATCCTTATCAATAGGGCAATTCAAGAAACTTCTGTCCCCAATATCTGTAAAAAGTCCTATATTATACTATTACATAAAGGGGGTAATTCCACTGACCCCTCCAATTTTAGGCCTACTGCAATACTATCCCCTCTGTCTAAGATTCTAGAAAAGTGCATGCACAAGCAGCTCATTTTATATCTCACCCAGGAAAATCTCTTCACCTCAACACAACACAGCTTCTGACCACATCATAACACAACCACAGCACTTCTGTTCTTCACCAACTCTATTGTTACATCTCTTAACAATAACAGACTAGCATTATGCCTCTTCCTCGACCTTTCTAAAACATTTGATACTGTGTCCCACAAACTCCTTCTCTCCAAACTACCACTTTAATCTCTTCTCCTCTACTCTATCCTGGTTCTCATCATACCTATCAAATAGAGCTCAATCTGTCAAATGGCTCTCCGCAATCTCATCTTTCCTCCCTGTTCAAACTGGTGTGCCTCAAGGCTCCATCCTTGGTCCACTATTATTTAACATCTTTACTAATAATCTCTACCACTCATGCCCCACCTCAACACACATGCAATATGCCGATGACTCAACCATCATCTCAACCTCTAACAATATAACCCATCTACTCACCCTCACTCAAGGCACCCTCCACTCTGTTGAAAGATGGCTCATCTCTGACCAACTGCTACTAAACCCCAACAAAATAAAACTACTTCTCTTCCTCTCTAAGTCCATACAACACCTCAAAAGCACCTTCTTAGTCTGTTCACTAAACAACACTACTATTAATGTTGAATCTCACACTAAACATCTCGGAGCCTACATAGATGATGAACTCTAGTTTGTCATCCACATTTATAACTGCATTAAGAAAATACAGCAAAACCAGGATCACTATACAGAAATAAAAACTTCTTAACACAAGAATCTAGATTGTCCCTAGCTCAATCCTACCTACTGCCTACCCCAATCTTCAATAACCTTCAAAAACATTTGTCAGCCAAACTTGAGCTTACCTACAATAAAATTGCTAGATTTGCTACTAACCTTCTCTATCACACACACCACTGCCTCTTCTTACAAAAACTCCACTGGTTAGAACTCCACAATCAACTCCTATTACCTCAACTCCTTCTGACACATACTATCATCCATCAACCAACAGCCTGTCCTTTTCTAGCAGACATCATCTCCCCCTATATCCCTAATTGGGAACTTCATAGCTCTGACCAGCACTTTCTTCAAGTCACCAAACCTAATAAAGCTATAGGAAAAATGCTTTATAGTCACTCAGTTAGCACCTCTTGGAACCAACTCCCTCTCCATATCAGAACTATCAAAAACCCATCCAATTTCAAACACACCATAAAGGAATATCTGCTCAACTCCTGAAACTGCCCCTGTAAAGACCTTACTTGAACCCTCTTACACTGCCTTCCCCCCTTGCCTCAATTTCCCTGACTACTCGGCCTCTTCTCCACCCACCTGCTGCCACTTTTTCTCACTGTTAACTACTCTGCCCTTTTTGTTTGTTTTTCCTAGCCATACATTGTAAAAAAAAAATATCTATCTATACAGAATACTACCTTCTCTTACTTGCATATTTTAAATGTTGTATTTGATTATATGTGTAAATACCTTATTGATTGTAGAAATGTTTTACTGTAATGGGAGCTTTTTCTCCCCGGATCTCTGCAGTTATCTATCTATACAGTATGATACCTTCTCTTGGTTGCATATTTTAAATGCTGTATTTGATTGTATACGTAAATAGCCTTTCAATTGTAAAAATGCTTTACTGTAATTGGAGCTTTTCTCCTTGGGTCTCTGCTGAAAAAGGGCACCTGCCCAGTCAGACCAACCTGGTTAACAAATGGCAAATAAATAAATAAATAAATAAGTACAAACAAACAAATACATTAATGAATGAATGAATTAATTAATTAATTAATTAATTAATTAATTAATTAGTTTAAAGATATTTGCTTTTCAAGGCTTATTTTAAGTTCCTCTGGAATTGTCTCTAGTTTTATGGCATATAGTTCTTTATCTAGATCATTACTATTTACTTAGTATAATGAAACCTGAATGCATCAAGTATATCACCTATATCTGAAACTTCCATATTAGTTTGCTTGTGAAATATTTTTAAAATATTGTTTGATTTAGAATGAAGTTTAGCTTTCACTGATAGATTGTGCATATGCTTAGGGGTGAGGGCATAAGAGTTCAATTTATTTGTTTCTAATGTTAAGTTAGTTCTATGAATTAAAATGTCAGAATATTTTTTATTCAGTTTAGCTATTTGTTTTTGGCATCTGATGATAAGTTTACTGAACTGGATTTAAGAGTTGAAATTTGTGTTTGTAAGCTCTGCATCTCTGATTTCCACTCCTTTAATTTATTTTTGTACCAAGTAACTGCTCTGCTATAAATATAAGCCTTTAAAGCATCCCAGACCATAACTGCATTAGTATCGGAATTATTATTTACATCAAGAAACAGGTTTTGTTCTGTTAAAAGCCAAAGTTTAAAATCCTTAATTTTAATGATGTAAGCTGGTATTCAAGTTATGTAGACTAGCACACTAAAGTCAGTTTGTATTTCCAGTATGAGACAATCATGGCTGGATATGGGACAAGGAAGTACAGAAAACGATGAAAGTTTTAATTTCAAATCATTAGAAACTAGGATTCTGTCTATCCTGGTTTGTGTTTTGAACTTATGATCCAAGTGAGAAAAACTTAGTGAACTACTATTCCTAGAGTAAAAAGTAGCATATAAATTGAGAGAATTAATCCATTTCTTGAAAAGTTTTGCTGTGGATATAGGCCTGAATGGTCAAGTACTTGTAGTGTCTAGATTCTCTATGATGCAACTGAAGTCTCTCCATATAAGATTGCCTTTATAAACATTAGTTATAAAGTCAAGATGATGTTTTGCAGTTGACACTCCTAACCTTGGGAACCAATACATATTAACTAAAGTCCAAATTCTGTTATTGAGTTTAAAAATTATAATAGCTAATACCCCCCCCCCTGAATCTTCATATTTATATAAAATTTGCCATTGTATTACATTATGCTTCCAAAGAATCATAACCTCTTCTTTTAGTTTTAAATGAAGAGTTAGCTTGTATTCAGTAATTGCTAGGATTCCAGGGATTATTTTCAGTAGATTTAAAGTGAGTTTCTTGCAAGAAAACAACTTGAGGATTCTTAATATTCAAATATCTTGATAAATTTGACATTTTCCTAGGATTGTTAACACCGTTAACATTTAAGGAAGCTAAAGGTAAAGACATAAGTCAATATAAAAGTAGCTGGGGTGATAATAAAAGGTAGATGATTTTTGTTCATATGGCTCCTTCCATTAAGTAAAGATATCCAAGTGGTTTTAAAGATAAATAATAAAATTAGCAGACAAATTACTTTAGTTTTGATATTAAACCTTCAATTCTTAGGCCTAAATGTAAAAAAAAGCAACACAAAGATAGTATAAAATAAATTATGATATAAAATAGTATTACTCAAAAACAAGCATGGAATTATTAAAATTCCCATTCTGAAAAATGAGCTAGGATCATTCAGACTTCTTTCCCTAACTTTCATAGCCACACCTAGCAGCTCTGATCAACACTATAAATGAGACATGTAAAACAGAAATAAAACTAATCTGAGCAACTTTGACTAAAATAAATGGAAAACATTGGCAAAGTTATATACACATTGTGACACCCCTGCAATGGCCCAGTAATCAAGCAGCCTCAATCCTCACCACTGGCAACAGTGAGTACAATTTCCTTTAAGAATACACAGAGATCAGAGTCAGTCTGGCGCTGGTTTCTCCCTCTTTCTCCAGATCCCCAGTAAGACACCCCACTTGCACAACTAGAGAGTTGAGTCCTTAGCCAGGGTTACAAGCCAAGTCCTCCCAACACTCTCTGTCCAACCAGTGCTTCATGCCCCTGTCAAAGTAGCTCACACACACACACACACACACACACACACACACACACACACACACACACACACACACACACACACACTTTAAGATTTGATTTATACACAAACACACACCTGGGTAAGGCTGGCACAGGTTTACTAGTTATGCCCCCTTCTGCCCAGACCATAAGGTAGTTATCACTGCCACCAGAACTCCTTATCAGCTACCTTAAGGCCCTTCCCAAAGGATGACCAATCCTACTGTGTGATGTTACTATAAATCCAAATGGTAAGTGTGACCAAGAGCAAGGCTATCTAGAAGTGGCCTGTACAGTCACCAAATACATATGCAATTACTCTAAGAACTTAAATGTGTCTCACAAATATCAGTCACAAAGATAGGTTTAAATATATTTAATAATAAATAAAAGAACAAGACAATACTCAATCAACACAGTAAATACAGAGTTCAGAATCACAGGAAATATTTTAAAACAACATTGCAGGGCAGTCTCAAATAAATACAGAAAACAACTAAATTAATCTTTACTATATTCCTAGCACACAGGTATAAGTGCTGATGATGGATGTTTCCAGGTCAAAGACAAAATACAAAATGCCCAGTCTTTCTCTGAGAGAGTTCTTAAATCAATATTAAATATTACTGCTGGGTCAGTCTGAATGACATCACTCTTTGTCACCTGCCTTCAGTTCCCAGGCTAACAGAAACTAACATCTCTGTATTAAAAATACATATTTCTCAGATGTTTGCCCAGTACTGGAAGTCGTAAAACAATTAACACTTTTTACATTTTAAACCTAGTAATTATTTCTCTCCAGGAGAACAGGAAAACAATTCTAGCTCTAGACATCCAGTATTCTTGCTGCATTGAAACTAACTTTTATAGCACATCATGCAACATTTAATTTCAACTTATTTTCCTGAAGTTTAGCAAGTTAATCTTCTATATTCCAGCAGGGTATGCTGTGGTTACATTCTTGAAGCTCAGTACACAACATACAGTTCTGTATAAATGTTATCAATATTCACAAATAACATAGTACTGTTCTGTGTAAATCATACCAATATTCACAAATTACATAAAAGTATTTACAAAATTCCAGATAGCTGGGCTGGCGATGCCACATATCTCCCCTCCTGAAAACGCAAGCTAGTTTTTCAAGTGACTCTTGAGAAACATTGCTTGAGAGAGTTGAACCAATCTGGGAATACCTTACCCCATTCCCTGTCTTGAGACCCCATCTGTGTTGGCATTGCTCACCCACTGTGGTGTTGCTGGTCACATGCACTGTCATATCATATGCTTACAACCCTAGACTCCACCTTAATAACTTGGTATTTTGCTGGCTGGCTAAATGTAGCCATGTTAATTGATTGCAGTCTGTAACTACAGTGAATTTCCTTCCATACAGATAAGGCTGAAGTTTCTGCAGTGCACACACTATGACTAGGCATTCATTTTCTACAGCTGCATAGCATTCCTCCCTGGGTTGAAGCCTATGACTGAGATATACCACTTCCCCGCTGAGGAAACCTGGCTAAGTACAGCCTCCACCCCATGGCTTGAAGCATCCACCTGTACAACAAATGATTTGCTGTAATCTGGACTGGCTAACACAGGGGGTCCTCCCAAAGCTCCTTTAAGCTTCTGGAATACCTGCTCACATGCTGGGATCCACATACCTTATCTGGCCTGTTTTTCCTTGTCAGGTCAATGAGGGTTGCAGCTATGGTATTATAATGGCATGAATTTTCTGTAGTACCCTGCTGTCCATAAGGATGTCCTCACCTGCTTTTTGGTAACAGGGTCAGACCATGTCTGAATGGCTTCCACTTTGGCAGGTTCTGGCCTGATCTTACCACTCACCACTCTATGTCCTAGGTAGGAGACCTCTGTCATACCCACCTGACACTTACTGGGCTTAATGGTCAACCCTGCCCTTTGTAGTCTGCCCAGTACCTCCCTGACATGCTGAAGGTGCTCTTTACAAGAATGGCTGTAGATGGCAATATCATGTAGGTAGGAAAATCACTGGGGCATTTTTCAACCCAAAGGGCACCTTCATGAACTCATACAAGCCAAAATGAGTCACAAAGGCTGACATCTCTCTGGCACTGGGAGTGAAGGCTCCTGCCAGTAACCCTTGTAAGATCAATAGTGGTAAGATACTTTACCCCACCCAGCTGCTCTAGGGCTTCATCTGTCCTAGGCATGGGGTAAGCATCTGACTCTGTGTGACTATTTCATTTCCTCTAGTCCACACAGAACCTAATGCTGCCATGACTCCAGAATTACCCCTAGTTCCTGTATCTCCTCCCTCAGAGTCTATTTGACTCTCTCAGGCACCCTATAAGGGTCCTGCTTAATAGACCTTTAGGGTCCTGTATACGCGTGGTGCTGCACCAGGTAGGTGCACCCTGGATTTCCAGTGAGCAAGTCCCCAAACTCCTATAACACTGCTCGGATTTCTTGAACCTGGGTAGGGGATAGCTGCTGGGACATTGCTACCCCTTCTACTGAGGTGTCAGTTTGAACCTCACTGAGGAGATCAGTCATTAGATCCCACTCAGACTCTTCCTGCCATCCACTGCAAATGCTCAGCACAAGGGCCTCCTTATCATGGTAAGGTTCATAGGTTCATAGGTTCATAGGTTCATACTAGGCTATCTGCCCGAGGGCATTTACAAGCCTAGCCCATAGTTTTGTGGCTTACGCCACCCCTTTAGTATGGGGAACTATACCCATTATTTTGCTGTGCCTCTGTTGAGCAGTGACACTGAGGTAATCCCTGGGGTATATCTGCGATCTCCCATCCATTGATCAAGATTTCTCTTGAACAAGGCCAGCGAGGTGCTCTGCCTCACATATACCGGGATTTTATTCCACAGCATAGGGAGTCTTTGGGTGATGAATCTATCCCTCCAGCACGTCCTATTAATAGCCGTGTCGAGGTTTAAGTCTCCGCCCTTGTGGCTCTGACGGATCTAGATTTTTGAGGTGAAGCATATTCATCAAATCTGGGTTTGACATGGCCTTGTATGTTAGGCAAAGGTCACCTCTGAGCAAGCTGGCGACTGAATAGAGCTGGAGTTCTTTCAGTCGGGCAGCATAGGACAGATGTTTGAGACCCTTTATCCTTTTGGTGAGGAACTTTTGTGGCCTCTCCAGCTGCTGCAAGTGTCGGGTCAGATACATTCCGAATGGGGCATTGTACTCAGTCATTGGTCTGATGAGTGATGAGTATAGGGAGACTATGACCTCCCTTGATCTAGATGAGAATCCCTTCATGATAAGGTGGGCAATGTAGAAGGTCTTCCTAACTACTTTAGCTACATGGGTGTCGAATGACAGACTACTATCAACCTGGGTCCCCAGGTCCCTGATAACTTCTTCTGTGCTCAGTGGATTGCCACCTATTTGGTAGCTAGGGGTAACCTTGTTTTTCCCGAAGGGTATGACTATGCATTTTTTGGCATTTAACTTTAGGCCATGGCTCTGGCACCAGTTATCCATTTCTGTGAGACCCTTCTGAAGGATATCTGTGTCAGATGTGTTTTCTACTATGGCACCCAGTTTGCAGTCATCTGCAAACTTTGTCAGCCATAACCCTCCTGTGTTTGCTTGTACTTCAGAAAAGTAGATGCCAAACAAGAGTGGGCCCAGGACTGTGCCCTGTGGTACACCACTTGTGTCAGGCTTTGAGTCTGACATGGCGCCAGCAACTCTGACCCTGTGGGTTCTGTCACTCAGCCAGTTTGCAACCCATCTTGTGATGTATGGGTTAACATTTAAACTGATGAGTTTTTCAATGATACCCGAGTGGGGTATTGTATCGAAGGCCTTCGCCAGATCGAGGTAGGCTGTATGGACTGCCTTTCCCTCATCAATGGCTTTGGTGACTGTTTCGAAAAAGTCAACCAAGTTTAGAAGGCATGATCTGCCTTTGACAAAGCCAAGTTTCATCTTGTTAACATGATACAAGTTGTGCTCCTACCTCCTGCCTAGCAGTTCTACCATGTAGTTAACATCACTGACCTTCCGTACAACCTTGTAGGGTCCCTCCCAAGCTGCCTGCAGCTTGTTGTGTCTGACAGGAATGAGAACCATTACCTGCTGCCCTACAGCATACTCTCCAGCTCAAGCATTCCTGTCATACCAGACCTTTTTCTGCTGTTGGGCTTCTGCCAGGTTCTTCAGGGCCAAGCCCATGACTTCCATGAGCCTTGTCCTGAGGTTTAGAATATATGCCACAACAGACTCCTTGTGGGATTCAGATTCACCCTCCCACTCATCTCAAATCAAATCTTGAGGTCCACTTACCCTATGCCCATACAGCAACTCAAAGGGTGAAAATCTTGTGGATTCCTGGGGCACCTCTCTGTAAGCAAACAACAGGTCAGGCAAATATCTGTCCCAGTCCCTCTTGAATGGGTTTGCAATCACATGGACTTGAGTGTAGAGTTTAACCTCTCAACAAACCATTGGTCTAGGGATGGTAGGGTGGTCTTTAGGTGCTTCACCCCACAGTACCTCCTCCTCAAACAAGCCAGCAGGTCTGACATGAAATTTCCACCTCTGTCAGTCAGTATTTCTTTTAGGAAATCTGCCCTGTTGAAAATTTCTAAGAAAGCATTTGCCACCTTTTCTGCTACAATGGAGAACAATGCCACTGCCTCAAGGTATCTGGTAACATAATCCACTACCACTAGGATATAGATTTTCCCTGTGGAACTTGGAGTACTCAGAGACCCCACAATATCCATAGCTACCCTCTGAAATGGCACCTTAATCACAGGCAAAGGCATAAAACGAGCTTTCACCTTGTCTCCTGCCTTGTCTACCTTTTGGCACTGCTCACAGATCCTGCAATACCCTGTTACATCTCTGGAAATCTCAGGTCAATAAAAGTTCTGCATAATACATCTCTTTGTACATGTTATGCCCATATTACCTGCAAAGAGAATATCATGGGCTATGGCTAGAACTGCCAGACTATAGGCTCTGGGCACTACCAACTGCTGCATTATTTCATCCTCTAGCCCTCCCTGAAGGGGTCTACTCTCTATATGGTAACCCTTTGTCCCAGTATACAAATTCCCCTTTCCCTTGAGAATCAGGTGCCTCTCTAGCTATCTCCCTCAGGCCTTGTAATGTAGGGTCTGAGAGATGAGACTGTCTCAACTCTCTCTTTGTAACCCTTCCCAGCTCCCCTTCCACAGGAAGTCTGGCATCATTTGACAACAGTGCCTCATTGTCAGCCTGGGTACTACTACTACTCACCACTGCCCATGCAGTCAATCTGTCAAAGGGAACATCAGTACCCACAAGCTACTGTGGCTCATCTTCTGTCTCACTGCTACAGGGTGGCTCCCTTCCTAAAGTACCCACCTCACCAGTCCTGGCTGCAAGTGTGCAGTTTGTCTGGTTCCCCCCAAGATAGCAAAACCACATGCTTGTCTACAAGTCTGACTGCATGTAACTGCATGCACACAGGGTACTGCATTATCAAAATCATTCCCTATCAGGACATCTGTAAGGATATCCTCAAACACACCTACTTACTTGCTTCCTTTTCCACCCTCTCAGTCAAGATGAACCCTAGCCAAAGGTATTTGGAATTATGTCCCTCCTAAAGCTCTGACTGGAGTAGACTGCCCAAGCAAGTAGTTCTCCTCTGTAACCATTGCAGGTTTCACAATAGTTAGGTCAGAGGCTGTGTCGCTCTTAGCCATGTCCTCTTTCCCATTCACTAAGATAGGATATAACCTCTTGTGGTAGTTTGGTGCCCTTGTTGTCTCCAGACAACTTAATGTTGGCATTTTGTCATTTCGACTTACTGGCTCTCCCACCTTTTCTTCCCCACCTTGCCACTGTGGACATCTGTATGCCACATGGCCCCACTGGTTTCATTTAAAACATTTAACCCTTGGTCCTGGATGTGTACATGGACTAGTGGCTTCCCCTGCTACTGGCAGACTCTGTTAGGGCAGTCTGGGATACCCATCATGAGTTTCCTTAGACCCATGAGCAGCACTGGGTGTCTGTTTCCTGTGCAATGATGCCCTGCTTGCTAGGTAAAGGTCTATCTTCTTCCACAACTCATCTGTAGTAGTGCATTGTCTATCAGCTAACCAGATTCTCATCTCCTCAGGCAAAGTACTAAGGGCTTGCCAGACCTTTAAAAGTGGTGACCTGACATCCTCTCACCCACCAATGAAACTAAGTGCTTAGTTTAGCAACATATTTACACACACATTTATCTGCCTTGCGTCTATGCGCACAAAACCTTTTCCTATAAGCTTCAGGTGTTAACTTAAAACATTCTAGCAAACAGTTCTTTACAACATTATACTTTACAGAATCAGTATCAGACAGTTTAGAAATTACAGTTACGAATTTACAATGGAGTAAGTGGGTCAGGAAGCATACCTAGAGCCCTTGGTCAACATTATAGTGTTTACATACCCTTTCAAACACATGAATTAAACTATCAAAATTATCCCCCTCTGTAAATTGTGGAAGAAATTTACTGACCTTTGTTGCTTCTGGGGTTCAGTTACTCCCTTCCTCATTAGTTACATGACTCTGGCAAAGAGTCAACATCTCATTTTCATGTTGCCTGTGCCTCTCCATCTCCTCAGCTTCCTGGTGTCACAGTTTCTCATTTTCCTCAACCTTCAGATGTTTCAGTTTCTCATTTTCCTCAGTCTGTAGATGTCTCAGTATCTCTGCGGCCTCTGTTTTCAAATGCTTGGCTCCTAGCTCAAGTCTTTTTAACTCCAGATGGATTTTTAAGTCCTATGTTGAAAGGATGAGTTGTCCATTTTTTGAGAGATGTACATCTCCAAGGTCAGTCTGACTGTCCTCCTGATTGCTATTCTGTGAGGCAGCTGTGACTAAAGCTGCAATCATGTCCACTTTAGTCAGGTTGGCATGCACCAGTCCTTTAGCTTGGCACATCTCAGCCAATTGGCTCCTTGTCTGCTTGCCATACTCCTCTGCTGACATACTTGCCTGCTCTCCCTGACTAATTTAGATAACAAAAACAAACAAAAAAAAACAATTGTGATATGAACTCTGAATGTTCACTGCATGGCTGATTGAGAGTACAAACACCTTCGGTGACCACTGTACACAGGCTACAGGAATTCAATAACCACACCACTACAAGCCATTTAGTATGTGATATGGCTAACTCACCACTGTCAAAACATTAATATGTAATGTGGATATCTCACCACTGACAAACAATTAATACTGGACAGAGAGAGTGTTGGGAGGACTTGGCTTGGAACCCTGGCTAAGGAATCAACTTTATAGCTGTTCCAGTGGGGAGTCTGATTGGGGACCTAGAGAAAGAGAGAGAAACCAGCCCCAGGCTGACTGTGATCCCTGTGTACTCTTAAGGGAGCCTCGGTCCTCACCACTGGCAACAGTGAGGGATGCACACAATGTGAGGATGACAAGTGCACACAGAATAAAGTACAATTTCCCTTAAGAGTACACAGGGATCACAGTCAGCCTGGGGCTGGTTTCTCTCTCTTTCTCTAGGTCCCCAATCAGACTCCCCACTGGAACAGCTATAAAGTTGATTCCTTAGCCAGGGTTCCAAGCCAAGTCCTCCCAACACTCTCTCTGTCCAACCAGTGCTTCATGTTCCTACCGAAGTAGCTGACACACACACACATACACACACACACACACACACACACACACACACACACACACACACACACACACACACACACACACACTCACACTTTGAGATTTGAGTTATACACAAACACACACCTGGGAAAGGCTGGCACAGGTTTACTAGCTATGCCCCCTTCTGCCCAGACCATAAGGTAGTTATGACTGCCACCAGAACCCCTTATCAGGTACCTTAAGGCCCTTCCCAAAGGGTGACCAATCCTATTGTGTGATGTTACTATAAATCCAAATGGTAAGTATGACCAAGAGCAAGGTTATTTATAAGTGGCCTGAACAGTGTCACCAAATACATATGCAAATACTTTAAGAGTTTAAAATATCAGCCTCAAAGATAGGTTTAAATATATTTAACAATAAATAATAAAAGAAAAAAAAAACAATACTCAATCGACATAGCAACCACAGAGTTCAGAATCACAGGAAATATTTTAAAACAACATTGCAGGACAGCCTCAAATAAATACAGAAAAATCTAAACTAATCTTTACAATACTCTATCTATATCTAAAAGATACTATGCCCTAAATAACTTACTTACAGACAACACGCAGGCAGAAGTGTTGATGCTGGATATTTCCAGGGCAAAGACAAAATACAAAATGCCCAGTCTTTCTTTGAGAGAGTTCTTAAATCAATATTAAATATTACTGCTGGGTCAGCCTGGATGACATCACTCTTTGTCACCTGCCTTCACTTCCCAGGCTAACAGAAACTAACATCTCTGTGTTAAAAATACATATCTCTCAGATGTTTGCCCAGAACTGGAAGTCATAAAACAATTAAACACGTTTACATTTTAAACCTAGTAATTACTTCTTTCCAGGACAATAGAAAAAAAACTTCTGTCTCTGTCTTCTTGCTGCATTGAAACTAACTTTTATAGCACATTGTGCAGCACTTAATTTCAACTTATTTTCTTAAAATTTAGTAAGTTAATCTTCTGTGTTCCAGCAGGGTATGCTGTGGTTACACTCTTGAAGCTCAGTACATAACATACAGTTCTATATAAATCATATCAATATTCACGAATTACATAGTACAGTTCTGTATAAATCATATCAATATTCACAAATGACATATAATTATTTACAAAATTCCAGATAGCTGGGCTGGCAGTGTCACACACATTATTAAAGACAAACCTCAAATACAAATAAAATTCATCATGTCTCATAAGTGTAACCTGTATCAGATATGCTTTATTTCTTTTTTTACCTATAAAGGGAAAGGAAACGCTGTCATAGATTTTAAATAAATCATCCTGCACACCTTAACTTGCATTTTTTGGTGCAGCTACTGAAGAAAGTTTTCAAAACTCTTGAAGTTAGAAATGCTATATAGCTGAAATATATATGTTAACTATTACTATTCATATATTATTAAATTGTGAGACTACTGAATAATTGTGCATATAAAATGAAAAGAAAATCCTTTGCATCATTAACTTAAGTTCTGTTTGTCTATAAAAATGAATACAAAGATTATAGTAAATTAAGTAAATTTTAAATGATGCCTTATATTCTCACGTTATTAAAGTTGCTGCACTGTTACTTACTCTAGGAGCTTATTATGCTTATAAATCACAGCTTCTTATGGTTATAAAGCCATAAACATATGCAATTAATGGAAATGAACTAGTTAAAAGGTTTTTAACAGAGTAGAAACTTGCTATAATAGCAAACAGGGTTAAACCTTGAAGTTAGTGTCACTTTAAGAAGATATAATATATGAATTCACTTTTTCTTTTTTCCTTCATTAAATAAGCAACCTGGAAAAGAAAGGTTAAATCAGTTCTTGTGTCATATATAGTGATTAATATGATCCCCAGGATTCAGCAAGCTCTGCACAGCATGCAGGAATAGTGCAAGAGCTGCTGCAGGCAATATGGCTGACGTGCAATCCAGGAATGAACTCCCGGGATGTGCATGAGCACTCCTGCACTATTCCTGCATGGACACAGCCCCTGTATGCTAATTACTTCATTTGCTGGTGAAAACCATACAAATGAGCTGAATTAGCAATCCAGGAAGCAGGCAGGCATCCGTGCAGGAATAATGTAGACTGCAGTAATTTATTCAGCCAGTAGCTGAATACATTTCTGCAAATTACAAAATGGAGGCATGACAGCTCATATAAATGCATATAATAGAAGGGCTAGGCATGCCAA
This sequence comes from Protopterus annectens, assembly GCF_019279795.1. Classification (NCBI taxonomy): domain Eukaryota; kingdom Metazoa; phylum Chordata; order Ceratodontiformes; family Protopteridae; genus Protopterus; species Protopterus annectens. The sequence continues at coordinate 892,019,017 of NC_056728.1, read as the reverse complement.
AGGCCAAATATATGGCCATAGGCATGCAAATAAGTTGCAAAATTATAAAAATTAACTTTTTTTTTGCTGGCCGATTTCGGCCATTTAAGAGCAGAGCTGTGGTGCGCAAACGGGATCGGCCCGAAAATAATAAAAAAAACACTGGAAATAAGCTTTTAAACCAAAATCATAATTTTGACATAATAGGCAATGGCATGCATAACACAACAAGACCATGGAATAGTGGTTGCTAAGGGGGAAGGCTGAGTGTCGGTTTTGTAACGGGTCCTCTCCTGTTTGGTATCTACTTTTCTAAAGTACAGGCTAACACAGAAGGTCTTTGGCTAACGAAGTTCACAGATGACTGCAAACTAGGAGACATAATTGAAACTACTAATGATGTGGACATCCTACAAAAGGGCCTCACTCAGACAGATGCCTGGTGTCAAAGTCATAGCCTCAAGCTCAATACCAAAAAGTGCATTGTCATCCCCTTTGGTAAAATTTCTGTACCCATGAGCTACCACATAAGTGGTAGTCTACTTAACACTAAAAGTGTGACAACAGACCTTGGGACACAGGTAGACAGTAGTCTCTCCTCTGATAATCACATTGCCACAGTAGTGAGGAAATCCTTCTACATGGCACACCTCATCACAAAAGTTTCTCATCCAGGGGAAAAATGAGGTCATTGCTCCCCTCTACTCATCACTCATTAGACCCATTATAGAGTACAATGCCCCTTTTGGTATGTACCTCACAAGACATCTACAACCACTGGAAAGGACGCAGAAACACCTCATAAAGAGGATTACTGGCCTCAAGCAGATGCCCTATGCAGACCATCTCAAAAAACTCCAGCTTTGCTCCGTCGCATATCGCCTACTCAGAGGCGATCTCTGCCTAACATACAAAGCTATGTCAAACCCAGAGCTATTGGACATGCACCACTTAAAGAAATCCCAATCCCTCTGAGCTACATGCTCTAGGGACCTAAACCTTGTCACCACAATAAACAGAACATGCTGGAGGGATAGATGCCTGTCCCAGAGACTTCTCATACTCTGGAACAAACTACATATCTATATCAAACAAAGCTCTTCATTAGCACTCTTCAAAAAAAATCCTGATGATTGGATGGGAAATAAGAACATTCACCCCAGGGATCACCACTGTGGCTCTGCTCAACAGGAGCACAGTAAAATAGTTTTTTTGGGTGGCAAAAGCCAGGGTACCTTTTTTGGCTAAGCTTATATAGGCCCTAGGGCCAATAGCCTAATACCTACCTATGAACCTATGAACCTAATCATGCATTAGAAGTCAATCCTATGCAAATGAGGGATATGATACTGAATCACAGATTTCTCCTCAGTGCTAGCTTGCACTCAACAGTGTAGGTGCAGTAATACCATGGTGTAAGCCTAAGAGGTAGATGACTTCATAAGGGGGTGTGTCATGCATGCTGTAAGCTTATTGGAGCTCTGTGGCCTGTGTTTGCCCTTCGCTAAGCACAGCTAAGGAAGGGTGTGTGTCTGAAGCTGCTTAGCAGTATTTACGGATGTGCGCACAGCGCACCGGGTTTTAAACAAAAAACAAAAAAAAAACAGGAAATAGCAGCTCCAGTCACATCTGAGCACTGGGTTTGCGCGGCATGCCTTGGGGCTTAAACATGAAGGCAATGGGAAGGGAAAACAGCAGTAGGAAGTTAATCAAGCAGAACTAGCATAGCCGGCAGGTGAAATGTATCATAACCAGCCAATTACACAGACAGCAGTCCAGCCCAGCCCAGCACACTACTATAAACTATGCAAACACCTTTCTCTCTGTTTTTTCCCAAAAACTCTATACCATCGGTGTACACAAATGGGGAAATTTTACTTAACAAAAGCAACAAAATGATAGGGGCTGCTTTTGATCTCATAAATCAATATGTGGAAGAGGCTGAGGGTGGTGAGGATGAGAATGCTGATGACCAACCCACAGTGAGGAGAAGGAGAAGAGTGTACAGACCCAGGGTAACCTACCAGGGGCTACATGAGCTGGAGATAGTGGAGCGCTATAGGGTGGACAGGGACATCCTACAGCAAATTGTTGAGCTGTGCTGGCCACGCCTCACACATAGAACCAACAGAAGAGAACTCATCCCAGTGGACACCAAGGTATGTGTAGGCTTAAGAATACTAGCCACAGGTACCTTCCAAAGGCCAACTGGGGATATCATGGGGATCTCAAAGGCATCAGCATCCAGGGTACTCCACCAGTTCCTGGATGCCATGTCAGCACATGCGAGTGAGCACATATATTTCCACAACACCCATGAGGTGTTGACCAGCAATATGCATCTCTTCCATCAAATAGGAGAATACCCTGAGGTAATGGGTGCTATAGACTGCATGCACATATACATCAAAGCACCACACGGTGAGCGGGGTAGGGTCTACATAAATCGCAAGGGCTTCCCCTCCATCAACTGCCAGGTCATGTGCAATGCACAGGGCATTATAACGAATGTGTGTGCTGGCAGCCCTGGAAGCTATCACGACTCCCACATCTGGCAGGTAATGCAGCTTAACCAGAGATTTGCCAATGGGGATATCCCATATGGCCACCTAGTGGGGGATGCTGGTTACGCACTGGAACATTGGCGGATGACACCCATCAGAAATACACACGCACCCGAACAAGAACTCCATAATGAGGCACACGCACAAACCAGAATCATAATAGGGCATGTGTTTGGGATGTTCAAGTCACAGTTCTGGTGCCTGGACATATCCGGTGGAGCCTTGCAATACTCTCCAGCCACATGTACCCAAATTGTCATTGTATGTGCCATGCTACACAATATGATCCTGTGGAAACAGCTGCAGCAGGAACAGCATGGGGCAGGGCCACAAAGCCCCCCCCCCACCATCGTCAAGGCCAGCACAGGCAAAGAGTGGCTCGGAGGAGGAACAACCTGAGCCTGCCCCTGTAGGCAGAAGGAGGCATTCCCAGTATGCCCAGGCTTTGGCAAAGAGGCAATACATAGCACATACACTGATACGGTAGGAACCCAGGAAATGACACCTCTCCCTGACTTGCACATACAGTAAAAGGGATGCCAAACGTGACACTACTTGTGCTTAACCATGTATCAGGAGAGCACTATATGCATCCGATATAGTCAGCCCTCCACCATCCTCAATACTGGCACAGCCACAAGGTAAGTCACTCTCACTATCAATTGCAGAATGGAGTAGTATGGTCTGCTACTTGTATCTATGGTACAGATGTGAGCATGCAAGGGAATCAGGTGGCTGAATGGGATGGCAGTAGATATATATACCTATATGGGCAGCATGAAATCCATAACAAATACTGCTGTCAGTATAGTAGGCAGTACTAGACAAGGTAACAAATCCCACTGCATGACATGTGGTGGGCCAAATGTGTGTCCATAGGACACACACATGCATGTCATTGAGGCTCACATACCCAACAACAGTCTCAGCCAGCAGGGCAGGTGTAGTTGACCACAAAGAAAGGCTGTGCTAAGGCCTCTGATTGATGGCAATGGAGAACAGCCCCCCCTCCAGACCAACACAGACAGACTACAACAGTTCAGGCAGTTGGATGTTAGTTCTGAAGGGTAAGAAGTCTGAAACTGAAATGTAGGTCAATAAAACCTAAGATCTGTACTACACTGATATGCCTCTAGTCTGCATGATAGGTCAGAATGCAGAATGAAATGGAAGCCACCAGAGTACCTGAAATATCACTACAGTCATAGAAAATGTTTACAGATGTCAGGTGTGCCCCCCACAATCCTACGTAGAAATGTAGTAACATGTACATGTGGGTATAATAACAGTGGAGCACAGATTATCTGAGCTGGCCAAATTAGCAGGATAGATTGTTGCATGTGTACAATATGCAGGACTCTGTGTGTTAAGTTGTTGTGTGTTGTATTGTGTGAAAGTGGTCAACATGTAGGCATACAGGGTTGTGTCCCGGTGGCCTGTGGCCAGTAGTGTTGATGACATGGCCAAGTTCTAACAACTGCAGTGCCAAACACAATGCATCCCAGCAAGACCCAATCCAGCAGTAATGCGCATACTAATTGTTCGGATGTAATATCTGTCACCATCTGAAAGATGGACATGGCATGATTGTGGGCCCAGACATACACACAGTACACAGGTGGAAGTACCCGAGACAGAGAGTGTATAAAATGTTACTGTCAAATGGATACACCTTTGGAATTGTATATACAGGTTAGCAGCATATTAGTTGTCTGTGTAGTATGGAATACTGATGTAGTCTGGCCAAATACTGGCAGACCACAAAAGGCACAGTTGTGAAGTACTGAAAAACTGCTGATATCCCCGCACAAGCCAGCATAAGGGGAATGTCCCACATATATTTGTGAGTCAGCTGCAAGAAGCTTCCACAGCACACATGCACTCAGCTCACTCCACCATCAGCCACAGGTTCATCACAGGTAATATCCCTGCTGTTGGGAATGAGTACAATATGACCCACACTTCTGTATGGGAATACCCGCAGAATGCAGCATGCTGAAGAGGTATCCCATGCAGGTGTGTCCCTAGCTGTAAGCAGCACCCTGCCAACATCCACACCAATGGATTAATAAGGACAGAAACTCTTGCCATTAACACCTTACACACCTACCTTGTCACCCCAGGGGAATCCAGTAGCTTGCAGCCTGGGACTGTAGGAGTGACAGAATGCACTGCCCTGCTACAGGTGGCCCGCATCACTACCAAATACCCTACAGTCTTCTGTCAAAGGCCTGTGTCTCACCCGTACTACCATTTTTAATTTCTACAAGTCTTGGGTTTCTAATACCATGATGGGAATGGACCCAATTCCTAAGTCAAAGTATGATTAAAGTTCATGAAATTAGTATTGTTTCACTCTTTGATGTTAGCCAAAAGTGCTCTTCGCAGCACCCGCAATGTGCCCAGTAAAGACTCCTTCTGCAATTCGTACGGTGTTACATGAATTGGTAACATATCTAAATACGATTGTAAATTCTTTTTTATACGACCAGCTGCTCCTACTACTATTGGAACTGTCTGGGTATCTTTTTTCCACATGGCTCTCATTTCTGCCTGCAGATCGAGGTATTTTATGACTTTGTGTCTCTCTGTACACAAGACACTGTAGGCACTAGGTGTGGCAATTTCAATGATCAATGCTACTTTTGTCTACTTTCTTGGACCACTATATCCGGTTTTCTAGCATCTATCTTTTGGACTGTTGCTATTGGGTGATACCATGTGATGTAAACTTCATCATTTTCTATGATTCTCTGTGGCTCATGTTTCCAGTGCTTTTCAGCCACTTCCATACCATAATGTTTGCACAATCTCCAGTGTAACAATCTCGCCACATTATTATGCTTTTTAGTATACAGTCCCTCTGCCATTAGCGAGTCGCAGTCAGCAATAAGGTGTGTGAATGTTTCCAATTTGGTTCCACAAAACCTACATATGTCTGTTTCTCCCACATGTTCAATGGACTTAGTAAATCAGCATGTACATAGCCCACTATCTTGTGCTGGCAATATTAACCTTTCATTTCTTGATGTAAATTCACCTCTCCTTAACAATTCCTGCGTTATTTCTTGATCAACATGAAGCTCTTCCAGAAGTTTTCTATACTTGCAAATATATTTATGTTTTTCCACATTTCTTGCCTTCTCACCTGGTCCTTCACCTTATATTCTTTCTTTTGTTTTTTTTAGCACATTCAGTTGCTGTCTGATTTTTATCCACTTCTGGTTTGATTTCCATTCCTGCTTGACGTCGATATGCTTCTGCTAAATTATGCAGAGATGTCATCTTAGATTTATTCTCCTCATGTTTCAAAACTTTCCCCACATTTGGATCTTGTGAGGTCAGTAGATATGTAAGGAGTCCCACGGCTGCAAATCTATAAATATAATCAATTTCAAGGAGGCCCATCCCTCCTTCAGAATGGGGAATATATAATCTTAGTATACACTGATGTGTATAAATCATTTGGTGAACATGAAGCATCCTTCTTGTTTTAATATCCAATCTATCCAACACTTTTTGGGACCAGTCAATCACTCCAAAACTATAAGTTAGGACACAAAGAGCAAATTGATTTATAGCTTGGATCTTGTTCCTAGGTGTCAATGCTGTTTACAGGATTACTTTAAGTCTGCTAAAGTACTCTTTACTAAGCTTTATTCACATTTGTTCATGTTTTATTGCTGATCATTCATCAATTCCCAAGTATTTATACACCCCCTCTTGCTCAAGTTCTTTTATATCACATTCGTGTCCCAAACTGATGTTTTCCTGGTGCTGCAATTTCCCTTTTCTAAAGGTTGCTTTTCACATTTATCAAGACCAAATGACATCCCAATATCATCTGAAAAAGTTTTGACAACCTGCAGCTGTGCTTTCAGTTCCTCATCTGATGAGCTATATAATTTTTAATCATTGAGAAAGAGAAGATGAGAAGTCATTAGACTTTGTTGTTTTCTAGAAGCCAAATTATAGCCATGGCCTAAGCTGTTAAGTAAACAGCTTAATGGGTTAATGGCAAGGCAGAATAGCAAGGGTGACAGAGAGTCACCCAGGAATATCCCCCTTTGAATTTTTATCCCTAGGATAATAATCTGTCCTTTATCATGCCAATGTATGTTATCTCATGGCATCCCAAAATAACATGACACAGTCCCCAGAACACAAATGCAAGCCTATGTCGACAAATCCCAGTAGCATGTCCACCATGTCCTACTGCATGAACTGTGGACCAACCCCTAAACACTGTTGGGATGAAATGAAAACTATAGTGATACTTATCAGATATCGCGTGCATAATGTTAGGAAGAGGATAGAATAACGGGGGGGGGGTAGAAGCATGGATGCCATGGAGTGTGTGAAGTCTGAAACTCTGATGTGTGCCCATACTATCCCTACCTGCAAACCCAGGAATGCGTTGCTACAAACCTGCTCGTAAACTACAATGTGAAGGGGAAATGACCAGAAATATGAGCCCTGCCTCTGGGTAACCTGTGTGAATCTGTACAGCTGAGAGGTATGGCCACAGCAGGATATGGCCATTCTGTCACATCAATAGATGTACAAGCATGAGATCCTCAGCCACCACAGTACCAAGGTGGTGGACAATTTACACAGACCCATCAGCAAGTGTCTGCAGCTCCCCCACCAAAATGACATGATTGTGCAAGAATATGTAGGCTGCAGTCCACAATACTGGACACATCTTCATTAATCTTGTATTTCCCAGGAAATTAGTTGATGACATAATACATCACAGTGTAAAACAGTACATATGTCTGAATATCTCTGCTAACACCAAAAAAATGTAGCAGAAACAGCACATACACAATTAGCTACAGTATCCCACTATCCTTTGCCCATTGTGACTCCATATTGTCAACCTATCTACAGATATCCTGCAGAAACAGGTTGCTAGCTGTAGGTGTAGAACACAAATGCCTGTACTGGAGTACAACCTACTTGAAATGGATTCACACATGCAATACAGAAGGTCATACTGGGCATGCTCCCACGCTTAGAGAAACAAAGCCCATGTCTGATAACAAAATACAGAAGGGTCATACTGAGCATGCTCCCACACTTATAAATGAAGCCCATGTCTGGCAACAACAGTGGACTATACAAATCTGTCAGTCACAGATGTCTGTGCACAGACACCACATTGCACACCAGTCATGCTTTGCACACACATCGGATAGGAATACACACATATATCCAAGGGCAACATATTATAATAGTTCAAACATGCACAAACAGAGGTGTGGGGAAGAGAGAGACAGACAGTGACAAAGAACTTCCCATCATGATGCCTGTCCCACCCACCACACATCCAATTGGCCAATATCACATGATGTGCCAATGTCTATCACTGTAGACATTTGCTTCTGGTAGCTCTCAGCACTATATTATCTGTGGTGCTTGTGATAACTGTGTAACATGATATTTCAAGTCATTATTCATCTAGCAGTGGTATACACAGTCCTGTCAAATGTAAAGTCATGCGTGACTGAGTGTTGTGTGTGTGTTTCCAGAGGAATAGTTTATGGCCAATTCACACACACTGCACTGCCCATTGCCCTAGTTTAGCTAGCCTGCTGATGTCAATCACCTTGAAATACCCTTTGGACAAGGATCATTCCTATAAGCTCTGTGGTGCATGCAATAACTGTGTAATGCTATAGTGTGATGTACTAGTTAGGTAGGAGTTCTAATCCCAGACATGGAAACTGTGAAACCCTGTGTGTGTGTGTGTGTGTGTGTGTGTGTGTGTGTGTGTGTGTGTGTGTGTGTGTGTGTGTGTGTGTGTAGGAATCAACGCTTTTGAGGCCATTTACAGTCACTACACCTCCCACTGTCCTACTTTAGCAAGCCTGCTGATGTCTGTCACCTTGAAATACCTCCTTGGACAAAGTTCAGCCTTGTAAGCTCTGTGGTGCATGCAATAACTGCATAATGCTATAGTATAATATACTAGTCAGGTAGGACTTCAAATCCCAGACATGGGAACTGTGTGTTTGTGTGTGTAGGCATCAATGATTTTGAGGCCATTCTTAGATACTACACCTCCCATTGCCCTCCTTTAGCAAGGCTGCTGATGTCATTCACCTTGAAATACACCTTTGGATAAGGGTTAGCCCTATAAGCTCCATGGTGCATGCAGTAACTTGGTAATGCTGTAGTATGATATACTAGTTAGGTAGGACTTCTAATCCCAGACATGGTAACTGTGAATCCTTGTGTGTTTGTGTGTATAGGAATCAATGCTTTTGAGGCCATTCACAGTCACTACACCTCCCATCGCCCTACTTTAGCAAGCCTGCTGTTGTGAGTCACCTTGAAATACCTCCTTGGAGAAGATTCAGCCCTGTAAACTCAATGACATACGCAATAACTGCATAATGTTATAGTGTGATTACTAGTTAGGTAGGAGTTCTAATCCCAGATATGGCAACTGTGAAACTCTGTGTGTACAGATCAATGCTTTTGAGGCCATTCATAGGTGCTACACCTCCCATTGCCCTACTTTAGCAAGGCTGCTGATGTCATCTACCTTGAAATATACCTTTGGAGAAGGAATAGCCCTATAAGCTCCATGGTGCATGCCATAAATGCAGAATAATGTAATAGTAGTAAATGCATAGCTGTGGGTTTGAATCTCATCTGTGACAACTGTTTGTATGTGTACCTCAAAGATTTTGTCCATATTTACAACCATTATGCATCTCAGAGCCTGACTTTAGCAGTCCTGCAGATATCATCCACCTTACAAGTATCTGTTGCGAGGACTATACTATGTCAGGTCAGTGGTGCATGTGGTAAATGTGTAACATAATGGTCCATAAAGGTTGCTAAATAGAGGTTTGAACCTCACCCCTGGCAAGTGTAAATGTGTGATTAGGGTAAAATTATTTTTGGGATCTCTCATCCACTATATCACCCATTGCCAGTATGTACAAGGGCTCATGATGTTCCTCACCTTAGAAGTACCTTGGGACAACATCCCCCCAATAAACTCCATAGTGCATTTGATAAATGTGGTAAACTGTTCTAGTGATACATAGTTAGGTAGGAGTTGGAATCTCAGTACTGGCAATTGTGTGTATGTGTGTTTGTCATCAGTATCCTGTGTGGTGGTGGCTGTGATTGTGTAATGACAGGATGCATTGTGGGGTGGGTTTCACTAAATTATTATATTTAGACCTACTATATGTCACAATGTCCACCTTACAAGGACAACAGATGTCAAACAGCAGAGAGGCTAGTGTAGACAATCCATAGCCCTACATGTGACATTATGGATCGGTGAACAATATAGGCATCCCTTGTATTACTCAGAAAACACTCTCCACCCATGTCTCATACACAAACACACTTGCCTAGGCAACAGCCACTATATTGGCAGTTCCCTGTATATTGCCCACAGATAGTAACCACGGTGTGATTGCAGTTGACTGCATGCCTGTTGACCACAACACTGCCACTGACATCAGACTGTACTGTGATGTGTAACATCTCCTGACTGAGTGTGTCTTATCCAACAAGTAAAAGGACATGGCACCCTGTTCCATCCCTACAATAGACAAATAATTGCTCACAGTGGTCCTTTGCTATGTTCCCCACTGGACCCCTGCAACAACTGTAGAGTCTGCAAATGTAACCCACAAAGGGAATACCATGCCTTATACACATGCCCTGTATGGACAGATGCCACTAACTCCACTGAATACCTATATCATGCTGTCAATGTAGGTGCAGGCATGACCTCAGTTCCATAGCCAGATCTCATCACTTGAGGTGAGGAATGCCACGTCAGATGATAATCTGTTCGCACAATATGCCTCAGAGACCCCAAGTACAATTCTACATGTCACAGAACATGCATGTGGGAAATGTGCACAACCCAGACACTGTCCATGTTATGGAATATAGATCACATACATGGCAAGCATTGCACAGCACTGGCCACCCACAATAGTAATCCAGATGAGTAGATGGTTGATACAATACCCACCTGTGTGGGCCAATCCAGGGACTACACCACTGAGCCAAACTGGAGACCATTGTCATGTGGCCTGATGCCAAGGTATTCCCTTTGTCTAGCCTTGTACAGCCTTCTGGCATGGTCAACTACTACACACTTGTGAAGCAATGAACCCATGCATGTCAGTACTGGCAAATGTGCGTGTGTGTGTGTGTGTGTGTGTGTGTGTGGTGTGTGTGTGTGTGTGTGTGTGTGTGTGTGTGTGTGCGTGTGTGCGTGTGTGCGTGTGTGCGTGTGTGTGTGTGTGTGTGTGTGTGTGTGAAGATTAATGATAGCATGCCTTCTGATGTCAGTCACCTTGAAATAGCCATTTGGCCATATATCAGTCTGATAAGCTCTGTGGTGCATGTGATAACTGCGTAATACTGTAGTGTAGCAAACTAGTTAGGTAGGAGTTCTAATCCTGACCCTGCCAACTGTGATAATGTGTGTGATTTCCTGAGAGAGTGTGGTTGTGTCTTCCTTGATAGCTGCTTTTGTGGACAGTCACATGTACACTTCCCTTATCCCTCCTTTATCACTGTTGCTGATGTCACTCACCTTCAAAGATACCTTTGGACAGCTCTCTGTGGTGCGTGCAATAACTGCATAACAATGTGATAGCAATACACAATCAGTTAAGGGTTTGAAACTCAGTACTGGTAAGTGTGTGTTTGTGTGTGTTATCAGTGTCCTGTGTGGGTGTTGGGGTAATTGTGTTATGACAGGGTCCATTGCAGTGTGGGTTTTGCTACATCATTATATTGAGGAGCTACATGTCCCATTGTTAACATTACAAGGCCAACATTTTCCAAACATTGTAGAGATTCTAGTCAACAATCCTCAGCCATAAATGTGTACAGCCATGTGCAATTACCGTGTGACAGTATGGATTAGTACACAATATAGGCAACCATCATAATGCCCAGATACCTCTCTCCACCCATGGACCATACACAAACATGCTTGGCTCTTACTCTCTTACTCCCTTCCTTTCTCACTTTGTCTTTGTTTGTCTCTCTCTCACTTCCTCTCTGGTGGATATGGAAAAGTATACCTGATTTGCATAGGCAGCAGCTTGAGATTTGTAAGGGATGCTCATGATCAGCTGATGGCCTGTGCACGAATTGCAGTCCCCCACTAGCCGATTGCATGTGGAACAGCTGTGGTATTATTCCTATAGCCAATTGCATAGAAACACACTTCTATAACTAAACACTTCATATGGGTGTTGGCCCTTTTCCTTCACTGTAACCTGGACATTATGTTGGTGTTTGACAAACAGCATCACAGAAGGTAGTTGGATATACCTCTTACAACATGCACTGTGGAGACAGGCCAACAAACAGGTGGGAGATGTTCCAGACATGAGGACAGAATGTAAGTATTGCTCTTCTACATTTGAAGTAATGTTGGTTTAACAGGGTTTGTATGGATATGGCTGTTCTACATAACTTAATATCTGTCATGACAGTGTTATGTGGTTGGGGAAACTCTCACATGTAGGGCTATCTGCAAACTGGCCAGTGTTTGGAGTCTTACATGTGTTGTGTTACTCACACATGTCCTATCTTTAGAAATGCAGTAGCATACTCTGAGGATTGCAGCCAGTACACGGTGACAGCCATGTGAGTTACTGACTTCATATCTCTCAGAAGAGATATGTCACAACAAACCCTGTTACACCAGTAAATGTATGGGTTTATAACAGAAACATGTCAATATCGGCCCTGTGTTTGTGCCTCCAGCCACAACTCTGTCAACCTTTGTACATATGTCATGCAATAAGAGGTGCATATGTTCAGTACATCATTATTTACTGACATCATACCTGATAACAAGCCAGTGAGATATTAGACTGCTAGACATGTTATGTATAGTAGGCCTTATATTTGAGGACAAAACCTGGACATTCTATTGTAGTGTGTACAGTAGTGAGGTCTGTGTACTTATGGTGATTATCGACAGAGTGTGTATTGTGAATATGTACCTTGGCCTGTTTACAGACTGTGGTAGATGTCATTGTTCTTGATCCTGTTCTATGTGATGTCACATGCTGCTCCAGTGGATGGTACCCTATCGGTGTACTTGTTTGTGGGGCCAGACCGACACATGTCCCATGTCAGTCATTGGAATACACTGTGTATTCGCCCAGTATATGTAAGGTTATTGTGTGAGTGGCACATATGAGGATGGTGTTGTTCACACAGTCCATTTGCTGTAATATTAACTCATTAACCCCGAGTACCAGTTTATAGCACCTCTGTGCTTACACTTGAGCATGCTATGAGATGCTAGTAATTGCATGCTGTTACCCCTGAGTGCCTTCTGCAAGTGCAACTTCCTTCCCAGTCTTATTTCAGCCCTATCCTGTGAAAACTAAGTTAAAAAGTAACTGAACTTTGTCAATTGACTTCTCAACTTAATTTTCACAGCATAGTAAGTATATGCTTACAGGTAATTTTCTCGAGTAAATCGGCTTAACATCCACTGTGTTTTCTTTCGGTTACACCAAGGACATTCTATCTGCATTCCATGAAGCAAGTGGTGGCAGCCAATCAGAGTAGCAAAATCCAAGCCACCACTTGCATAACACCACCACCTCCCCCAGGACATGTTCCCATTATTGTTTAAGAATAAACAGAGGGGTCCAGCAGCATATATTAATTTCTTTATTTGTAAAATCTAAAGTATCTACTTGAATTGCTGCTGGATCCCTCTATTTCTTGTGCTGATCTGTTTGTGATGGAGCCCTGTGAAGTAGCAGTAAAGTATTCCTCCTTACGGAACCGGTATTTGTATGAGCAGTAAGTACCTAGCTGAAGGGAGAGAAAGTACTGTGCAGAACAAAATATGTTACTGTAGTGCTAGACAAACTGATTTGCACTTGAGTTTTTTTTTTAGTTTTTTCATTTTCCAAAATAAAAAACAGAAATTGGATTTGTGTTACCTTGCATTTTTTGAAGTGCAAGTGTGTGTGTGTGTGTGTGTGTGTGTGTGTGTGTGTGTGTGTGTGTGTGTGTGTGTGTGTGTGTGTGTGTGTGTGTGTGTGTGTGTGTGTTTGTGTCTGTGTTTCTGTCTTAGTGAATGTGTGAATGAAAGCATTAAATTATCACTTAACCGATCTGGGTGAACTTCTTCAACACAATCTTTAATGTTTCCGTTAGTCTTGAGGTATTTGTAAACCTTTGTTTGTTCACAGGAAATCTGCATGTCTCCCATGATGCATTGATAAAAGGCAGTTTGCACATTTTCTTTACATCTACATTTTTTCATTGTGTCAAGGTGTTTCTGGCTGCATTCTACATACAGCTGTTGTGGGACGTTTGTTCTTTCGATTGTTTTATTGCATTCTGTCCCATACAAGAAAGTGCATTACCTTTATCTCCAATAAATAGTATTTTGGCAAATAAGTAATCAGTTGGCGCTATCTTGTCAGCCAGTTGGTATTGTTTAGCTTCTACCTTCAGCATAAAGTTTAACAAAATGTTTTTACTTCTGTTTGATTTTGCAGAACCTCCTGCACTTAGTGCTGCTTGTCTCCCAAGCTTAGCTGAGCATAAACCATAACAAAAATAACATTTCAAGTTTACGATGGTCTGGTCAACTTTTGCAGAAGGACCCTGTTTTTTGCATCTTTTTTTTTTTTTTTGCCTTGTCCATAATTTTTTGGTAAATTGTTGGGGGAGTAACAGTTAATATCAGACATTCCATTTTCACAGAGAAGAGAGCAAAGAGTGAAAGCGAGTGATCCTTGGCAGCAACAGCAGCAACTGTGTATAGTTGAGCAGATGTGTGTAAATTCAGCTTGTGCAAATCATTGACGTCCTGCATATACAGCACTAGGGAACAAGTGATTCTGCTGTGTTAAGACAAGTAACTGTAATATGCAGTCTATCTTCTGACTGCCTTTGACACCTAGTTCATTATATTTTCCAGATAACATTTATAAGAAACTCCACAAGAAGCAAATAAAATGAAGGAAAAAGTCATTATGATCAGAAAAAGGGGGCGTTCCCCCTCATGTGATGCAACAATGACATCATGAAATGGACGGAAAGTAGGCAAGATGTGGATGAGGTTATGGGAGGTGCAGGGGGTGTGGCCCAAGTCTGATTTTAGGACATACATTTTATAATGTTTATCTCAGTTACAACCTGCAGTTTATTGTTATTTTCCTCACCCAACAAGAATGATGATAGTAATGCATTAAAATTATCTTTCTTGTCACAGGTAGCAGGCATTTTAAGAGAAAACTGCAATGTTAAAATAAGTTACCATGCTGTTACATTCTTTGGATTCAATAAAGAATGGTTGCCTTTACCGTCTGTGCTTCCAGCAAGCAGCAATAGTAGTGATACTGGCTCTTTACCTCTTTGTGTGTGCTATATGGTAGTGCCTTTTTTTTATTTTTATTTTCCTATAAGTTTTTTTCCCCCTCTGCCTGCCAATCATTAGCCATTCATTCTCCATCCTTCATCCACTATACCCAACAATTTCCAGTGGAGGTCTGCCTACCAGAGCCTATACAGTATGATGGCCAGTATAAAGGTTAAAAACAAATGATACAGAAGGTTGTGGGTTCTATTCCAGCACCATGTAGATTGATTTCTAACACGGCAGTACTGCATGGGGGAGGGGTGTTGTACTCATGAGTGTGATGTTCATAGGATGAGATGTTAAACTGAAGCCCCATCTGCCTGCATTGGTGATCACTCAGGTGGGTGTAAAAGATCCCATGGCTCCAGTATTACTCCTTACAACATGATAAAAGAACCACGTCTGTATGCTGTACACATGTACAGATATAAATTTTTTTAGGAGAAAAGTCATGACAATTATGATATTGTTTTCATATTTTAGTAAATCACTTGGATAAGAAAAAATGTCAAGGTGCTAATTTGAAATATATGGCAGATGCAGAGTATGTACAAATTCGAAACATAGTGGTTGAGTGAATTTCGAGGATTGTGGAGATGCAGACAGGGAAGTTTTGAATTATAAAAAGAAAATATTAAGTGAGGGTCAAACAGGTACTGAAACAGTTATTTGTTGAGAGAAGAGCACTACAGTCAGGGGGGCAGTATTTAGTCTATTATGCAATGTGGATTATGATTTTTGTAAGATCATTATATTCAGAGCTCGTGAGGGAAATTATTACAAATGTAGATATGCTAGGGAGACTTGTTTTTGGTGCTTTGAATTGATATATTTGATAACATATTGATTGTTGTAATAAAGCACTTCAGCCTTTCAAGAGATGGTGTTGGATCTTCTACTATAGAAACAAACCAAGGAATTGACTTTTTCAGTAGTTGATATAAGGGGCAACTGATTCCTGAAATTCCATTACTTTGAAAGGTTGAACTTCTAAAATACAAGGTCATAAAGATACAATGTTCTGTTACTCTAGTAATGTTTTAGGTTTATAAGAGCAATAATTAAAGTCTATCCCTATTTTGGGCCATTGACCCCCCCCCCCCATTATTCTAAACTTTGTCCAGAGTTCTTGTGTTAAGAGGTTGAGAGGTATGGAAGGCGGTATGTTCAGTAGGTACTATTCTATGGCAAATGCAGTCTATTGTTTAATCAGAAGGTTAAGATTCTGAAATTTAAAGTAAATCATGTGTATATATTAATGCTGCAGGCCTGTAGTATTTGCATGATGCAATAAGGCAAGATCAAACAATGTGCTAATACCCAGAAAAATGAAGAAAGTCTTCAATTTAATGGGAGCATAAGCATTTCATGGAGTCATACAGCTCAAAGAGGCAGGCAGGGGTGTTCACTTTCTTTTTTTTTTCTTTTTTTTTTTGGTTCCAGACCCTTATGACCATCAGCTGCTTTGGCTGCTCTCCTATGGTTGCTTATCTTCCTTTGATAACACCTGTCTATGTATTACCAAACCCAAAGGTAATGCTATTACAGGCACGCAAAGTGAGGATATGCACAGCAGAGCTAGAAGTAGCAGGCAAGACACATGATGCAGTACAACTTGTATAAAATTTCCAGTTATGCATACTAGCTAGAAACATTTGCAATAGCTTAATTGTTTAATATGGGGCACTTTGTATCTGTATAGTTCTAAGTATGCAGACTAACTGGAGTTGTCATTACTGACTTTGAACTGATGTTCTTTAACCCCCTTGCACTGCTGTTCATAAGCATCTAGTATAACATTTTCTCTGATGTTGTGTACCTTATACACACTGGACCAATAGGATCATAGAAAGTTTATGGTGAGCACCCCCTGATGTAGGTGTTCAACACTTTTTAGAAACGCTGATGGTTTTCATGCAAAATTTTAGTCTGATCTTTGTTTGTTCTCTGATTGTTGGCATTGGTCACCTGGATATTTTGGACAATATTTCTGCCTTTTTATCTTCTGACTATTATTGTAACTAGAGGGATGGTTAGGTGAGATAAGATGAATTAATACTTTTAAATGGATCAACCAGATAAGTTTGACATTTTTGCTTGTCTTATTGTATTTCTGATTATACTCAGTAGTTGCTGAGTGAGATAAAGATAATTACTTGATGACTACTACCAGCATGGAGCTACCCTATATTTTGGGCATTTTCCTTCGGTTTGTCAGTCATGTGTGGAATTTAGGTGGGAGGAAGGGCTCATTAATATATAAGTTATATAGTCTTTTACTGAATCACTCAGGTCTTGTCCTTACAGATGATAATGAGTATGTGTTACATAACAGCTGCACAAGGTAATCCCTATTCAGCAGGTTCTGTGGAGCAATTATCACCTGTGTCTGAGCACACTTAGCTTTACAATAATGAAATGCAGGTCATTAGCACATTACCAATAAGTGCAGTTACAATATATCACTGAGTCTTTTATCAGTTTTCAGGCCAAACTCTCAGCAGCTGTCACTGTTATTGACATATACATAGATGAGTGCACAAGCCAGCTTTGGGTTTCTCTCCACTTGGAGTCATTGCAAGCCACACCCACAGCAGTTTATTTCTTTTGTTTTTACAATTTACAGAAATGTAACAAATATATGAGGCAAAATCTGGACATAGATTTTAAATATTGTTCTTTTTAACTTAGTTACTCAAATAGCAGAATTTGTGCTAGAATTTATTTTATGAAGGATATGAATAGATGTGGTATTATTTAGTGACTTACATCCTCTGTGATTTGCCAGAAAACCACACATTTTATGAGAAACAGAGGCAGAGGTAAGGCAGACTGCTGGCATTGCACGCAATCGGGAGTCATTGCTGCTACCAGCAGTCTGAGTGGGTAGCCAGCACCAGTATGGGACACTTCAGATGCCAAAAAGCTGAAGGCCCATGTCTGTCCTTGGCATATTAGAAGAGTGGCGGTCCTTACCCTGCTTTTTCCATTTACAAGTGCCCTCTCTGTGCCCCCTTGTCAGTCATTGTGTGTAATTTGGTGTTTTCAAGCGTAGTAGGTATGTATCTCTGCAGCATCATCACCACTTAAAGTACCTTATGAAAAGAATAATGCCCCTATGGATAGGAGTGAAGATTTGGATGGTCTAACCAGGTAATGCATATGATATACATATATATGTAGTCTTCCAATACATCTCTCAAACATCAGTAGTAATCTGTTTGCATTTTCTTTCCTTTGCAGGTTCGTCCACCTTCTGACACTGACATGGCTTCATGAGCAGGAGAACGACAAGTGAGAGTGTGGGTCTGTGGCCATTCCTACATTCACTAGGATGCCAGCCATGCTTCTGTAAGTGAAAACCACTACAACTGGAGCTTCCCCACATCTACTGTGAAGGTATACTGGAATGCAAGAAGAGGTATGCATTGGAGCGGAGTATTGCAGTTGTTGGAAGAGAAGTGTTCAATTTACCCTGAGCCCAACATCCTTGTACTGCACATTGGAGAGAATGATGTCATCAATCAACCACTCTGAAGGCTACGGTTTCAAATCAGAGAAATTTTTGAACAGCTGCAGTCGTGGTGGCCACGTTGTCATTTTGTGTGGTCCAACAAAATTCCTTGCCAGATATAGAAAACAGCAAACAGTCAACGGGCAGCACACAAGGCCAGACATTTATAGAATGGTTTCATGCATGGCTTGATGCACAGGGTCAGTGGATCTACAATCTGCCATGACAGTATCACTGCAGAAGATGTTCACCTGTTCAAAAGGGATGGCATTCACCTAACTGAAGAGGGCATTGTGTTGTCCTTGACTGACCTCCACAATGGCGTGAGGAGAGCTATGCAGGATTGGCAACATGCAGCTTGTGAAAAAAATGGAAAACATCCATGACCAAGTAGGAGCAGTATGGTAAGTAAAACTCTATTATGAATTGTGTTGTGTAAAATTATATTTTTTCTGAGTTTGGCAAATAACTGTGGGAAGGAGTTGGTGAAGATGCTGAGAAAGAACAACTGCTTCAGGAGAGTGCTACTATGTACAATCGAATATGTCAGTAACCATCTTGCAATACTTCATTTTTATTCTTATTTTATCAGGCATGTGTAGAGTTTAGATGACAGGAAGGGCTTAGTAATACAGAACTTGATCCCTTAGGTCCATTGCTGAATGGACACATGTAAAGAGAAAAGGAATAGGTGAGGAAGACAGCTGACACTGAAGGAGGTCATAAGACTGTAGTGGTATCAGCTGTCTGAGTGGGTAGCCAGCACAGGTATCGGACAGATCAGATGGCCTTGCGTGCCACTAGTCCCATGCCTGTCCTGGGTTCATTAGTGGAATGCCTGCCCTTACCTTACTTTTTCTCTTTACATGTACCCATTCAGCAGTATGTTGGCTACATCAAGAATGTGTATATTTACAATGATATCTGTCTACATGGTAAAACAACTGGGTCTGAATGCTGTACACATGTACATATATCCATTTGTTTAGGACTTAGGTTATGAAAATTATGATTTTTTTCATATTTTGTTAAATAACCTTGCAAGGGAGCATCTGAATGTGGTAAGTAATACCTCATTTTGAAGACAGTATTCATAGTTCCAACGTGGTAAAATAACTGTGCCTTTATATTGTACACATGTGCAGATCTCAAAGTTTGTTTTGGACTTATGGTTATGGAAATTATGATTTTTTCATATTTTGGTAAATAATTTTGCAAGGGAGCATCTGAATGTGCTAAGTAATACCTCATTTTGAAGACACAATTCATACTTCCAACATGGTAAAAGAACTATACCTGTATGTTGTACACATGTACAGATATCAAAGTTTGTTTTGGACTTATGGTTATGGAAATTATGATTTTTTTTTCATATTTTGGTAAATAACTGCAAGGGAGCATGTTAATGTGGTAAGTAATACCTCATTTTGAAGAGAGTATTCATAGTTCCAACATGATAAAAGAAATGTGCCTTTATGTTGTACACATGTACAGATATGAAAGTTTGTTTTGGACTTATGGTTATGGAAATTATTCTTTTTTTTCATATTTTGGTAAATAACTTTGCAAGGGAGCATCTCAATGTGCTAAGTAATACTTCATTTTGAAGACATAATTCATAGTTCCAACATGGTAAAAGAACTGTGACTGTATGTTATGCACATGTACAAATATCAAAGTTTGTTTCAGACTTAGGTTATGGAAAGTATGATTTTTTTTCATATTTAGGTTTATAGGTAGGTACTAGACTATCTGTCCAAAGGCATTTATAAGCCTAGCCAGAATGTGTTGGCTTTCGCCTCCCTTTTAAATTAGTTTCCTGGGCCTCTGTCTAGCAGGGCCATTGAAGTTATCCCACGGGTAAATTTACGATTTCCCATCCATTCATCAAGATTTCTCTTCAACAGAGTTAGTGAAGGGCTTTGCCTAACATAAATTGGGATTCTATTCCAGAGCGAGGGAAGTCTCTGGGACAGGAATCTATCCCTCCAGCATGTCCTGTTTATTGTTGTGCTGAGGTTTAACTCACTGGAGCATGTGGCTCTAAGAGATTTGGTTTTCTTGAGGTGGAGCATGTCCATTAATTCCGGGTTGGACATGGCCTTGTACATCAGGCAGAGATCACCTCTGAGCAAGCAGTAAGCAACTAAGTAGATCTGGAGTTTCTTTAGTCGAGCTGCATAGGGCATCTGTTTGAGGCCCATGATCCTCTTGGTGAGGTACTTCTGTGGTCTTTCCAGCTGTTGCAGGTGTCAAGTAAGGTACATTCCAAATGGGGCATTGTACTCTATTATGGGCCTAATGAGTGATGGGTAGAGGGGCACAATGACCTCTCTTGATCTAGATGTGAACCCTTTCGTGATTAGGTGGGCTACATAGAAGGATTTTCTAACCACTTTGGTAATGTGATTATCAAAGGAGAGGTTGCTATCTACCTGGGTCCCTAGATCCCTAATTACATCTTCCGTACTTAGTGGATTACCACCTATGTGGTAATTCATGGGCACTTTGTTTTTCCCAATGGGGATGACTATACACATTTTGGCATTTAGCTTGAGGCCATGGTTCTGACAGCAGGTATCTGTCTCTGTGAGACCCTTCTAGATGATGTCTGTATCAGTCAGAGAGTCAATTATGGCCCCCAGTTTGCAGTCATCTGTGAATTTGGTCAGCCATAGTCCTCCCATGTTTGCCTGTATCTCAGAGAAGTATATAACTAACAGGAGGGGTCCCAGGACTGAGCCCTGTGGGATGCCACTTGTAACTGGTTTAGAGTCGGACATGGCACCTGCAACTCTGACCATGTGAGTTCTATCCACGAGCCAGTTGGCAACCCATCTCGTGACATAGGAATTAATGTTCAAGCTGGTGAGCTTATCTATGATGCCAGAGTGGGGAATGGTGTCTAAGGCCTTAGCGAGCTCCAGGTAGGCTGTGTGGACTACCTTTCCCTCATCTATGGCCTTGGTAACTGTTTCAAAGAAGTCAACTAGGTTTAGGAGGCAGGATCTGCCTTTAACAAAGCTGAATTGGGTAGGGTCCAGTGTCTGGAGGTTCCCAATGTCTCTGTTTATGAGTTCCATGATGATGCATTCCATAGCTTTGCAGACTAGGCTAGTCAGGCTTATAGGGTGATAGTTCCCAGGATCTGTCGTGATACCACCTTGGTGGAGTGGGATGACTGTTGCTGTATGCCATTCTTTGGGTACATAGCCTGTGGTAAGGCTGAGTTTGAACAGTGAATTTAGGTGAGGGTTTAGTTCATTTTGGAGCTTGTGTAAGATGCAGCCTGGGATACCATCTAGTCCCATTGATGCTGTGTTTTTAGCTTTTGAGAGGGCTGTTTTCACCTGCGTGTCTGTGATGTCTGGGGTTCTACATTCTTCTGGGATGGACACGGGCCCTTTTGGGGGTGGGGGGGGGTAAAATTTGCACTGAACCTGTCAGCCAGGATATTGGCAATGTCAGTTGGTTCAGTGTATTTTTTGCCATTTTGCACTAGCTCAGAGCATATCTGAGAGTTGCCACCTAGATTCTTGACATAGCTAAAGAAGGCTATGTGATTATCTTTAGAGTCTTTGGCAATTTTTCTTTCGAAACTGGCCTTGGATGATTTTATGTGGGATCGTAGTTTCTTGCTAATATTGATCAGGGATGCCTTTCCTTTTTGGAATTTTGCTCTATCATGTAATAGTTTCCTCCTTCTGTTGTATAGCTTATTTATGGTAGGGGAACCACCAGACTGGTTTCCTCTTTTTGGAGGAGTGAGTCTTGGTTTTACTTGGGATGGCTCGAGCCATGCATTCCTGTAGGTGCTCATAGAATGCATTTGTAAAGGATTCTGTGGTTTGGGCAGCATTATCCTTTAGCAAGGGGGCTTTGAAACTTTCCACCTCGGTCTTGAGAAGTGTGAAGTTGGATTTTGAAAAGTTTTTCACAGTGGTTTCCTTGACTGGGGGTGGGGTCAGGATGTGAATGTCCAGTGTGATTAGTTTATGGTCTGATCTTACCAGTGATGGGTTTACCTCTGGTGTGGAACACTGATCCCCCATGTTGGTGATGATCAGGTCCAATATGTTGTCACCTCTTGTAGGCGTGGTGACCAGCTGTTCCAGGGCATTTGAGTTTATAAACTCTAGGAAGCA
>NC_056728.1:891310773-891355773 GCF_019279795.1 Protopterus annectens | reverse complement strand
ACAGTACATTACAATGTACTGTACAAATGCACAAAAATGTGACTGTCCCATTTGTGATAATTACAGTGGAATGCATATGGTATAAGGTGCAGTCTCAAGACTGTGAAACATAGGTTCATAGGTTCATAAGTGGGTACTAGGCTATCTGCCCGAAGGCATTTCTAAGCTTAATCAGATTGTGTTGGCTTTCGCCACCCCCCTTAGATTAATTCCCTGTGCCTCTGTCCATCAGAGCAGCTGAAGTGATCCCCAAGGTAAACTTTCTGTTTCCCATCCACTCGTATAGGTTTCTTTTGAAGAGTGTAAGAGTGCTAGCGAGAAGCTCTGCCTAATGTAGATTGGGATCGTGTTCCAAAGCATGGGAAGTCTCTGGGACAGGAATCTATCCCTCCAGCATGTCCTATTTATTGTTGTTGTGAGATTTAGATCCCTAGACCATGTGGCTCAAGGGGATAAGGTTTTCTTTAGGTGGAGCATGTCCATCAATTCTGGGTAGGGCATGGCCTTCTATGTCAGGCAGAGATCACCTCTGAGTAGGCGGTATGCAACCGAGTACAACTGGAGTTTCTTCAGTCGAGATGCAGAGGGCATCTGTTTGAGGCCAGTGATCCCCTTGGTGAGGTACTTCTGTGGTCTTTCCAGCTGTTGCAGGTGTCTTGCAAGGTACATCCCAAATGGGGTGTTGTACTTTAAAATGGGTCTGATGAGTGATGAGTAGAGGGGCACAATGACCTCTTTTGATCTGAATGCGAACCCTTTTGTGATTAGGTGGGCCACATAGAAGGATTTTCTAAAGACTTTGGAAATGTGATTATTAAAGGTGAAATTACTATCTACTTGGGTCTCCAGATCCCTTATTACGTCTTCCATATTTAGGGGACTACCACCTATGTGGTAGTTTGTGGGTACTTCGTTTTTTCCAAAGGGGATGACTATGCACTTTTTGGCATTTAGCTTGAGGCCATGATTTTGACACCAGGTATCCGTCTCAGTGGGACCCTTTTGGAGGATGTCTGTGTCAGCCAGAGAGTCAATTATATTCCATAGTTTGCAGTCGTCTGCAAACTTGGTCAGCCATAGTCCTCCTGTGCTTGCCTGTACCTCTGAGAAGTATACGCAGAACAGGCAGGGTCCTAGGACTGAGCCCTGGGGAATGCCACTTGTAACCAGTTTAGAGTCGGACCTAGCTTCCACAACTCTCACCATGTGGGTTATGTCCGTGAGCCAGTTGGCAACCCATCTTGTGACATAGGGGTTTATGTTCAGGCTGGTGAGCTTGTCTATAATACCAGAATGGGAATGGTGTTGAAAGCCTTAGCGAGGTCTAGGTAGGCAGTGTGTACCACCTTTCCCTCATCTATAGCCTTGATAACTGTCTCAAAGAAGTCCACCAGGTTTAGGAGTCATGATCTGCCCTTAACAAAGCCAAACTTGGTAGGGTCCAGTGTTTGGAGGTTTCTAATGTCTCTGTTAATGAATTCCATGATGATATGCTCCATATACTTGCAGACCAAGCTAGTCAGGCTTATAGGGCAATAGTTCCCAGGGCCTGTTGTGGCTCCACCTTTGTGGAGTGGAATAACCATTGCTGTGCACCACTCTATGGGTGTGTAGCCTGTGGAGAGGCTGAGTTTGAACAGTGTGTTTAAGTGATGGCTTAGTTCATCTTTAAGCTCATGTAGGACACAGCCTGGGGCACTGTCTGGTCCCATTGATGCTGTGTTTTGGCTTTGGAGAGGGCTGTTTTAACCTGAGTGTCTGTGATTTCAGGGACTCTACATTTTTCTGGTATGGTTATGATTCCTTTTGGAGGTGAGAGGCGGGTGAAGTTTTTGCTGAACCTGTCTGCCAGGATGTTGGTGATATCAGTCGGTTCAGTGTATTTTGTGCCATTCTGCACTAACTCCGAACAGATCTGTGCATTGCCACTTAGATTCTTGACATAGCTAAAATGCCTTGTGGTTATCTTTGGAGTCCTTGGCAATTTTTCTTTCAATGCTCGCCTTAGATGATTTTATGAGAGATCGTAGTTTCTTGCTGATACTGATCAGGGATGTCTTCCCTTCTTGAGATTTTACTCATTTCTGTACTAGTTTCCTCCTTCTATTGTATAGCTTGTTTATGGCAGGAGTCCACCAGACTGGTTTCCTTTTCTTGGAGGAGTGAGCCTTGGTTTTGCTTGGGATGGCACTATCCATGCATTCTTGTATCTGCCCATAGAATGCATTAGTAAAGGATTTTGCAGCTTGGATAGTGTTGTCCTTCAGCATGGGGGCTTTGAAACTTTCCACCTCGGTCTTACGTAATGTAAAGTTTGCTTTTGAAAAGTTTTTCACGGTGGCTTTCTTATCCGGGGGTGGTGATGACCTTGTCCAATATGTTGTCACCTCTGGTAGGAGTGTTGACCAGTTTAACCAGGGCTTTTGAGTTTATAAATTCTAGGAAAAGTTGGGCAAGAGAGTTAGTACTTGAGTAGTTCTCCCAGTTAATGTTTGGGTAATTGAAATCACCCAATATTAGGGTGTTTGGTAGGACCTTTATGTTTCCCAGTGTTTCCAGAAATGCAGAATGGAGTCCTGGGACATGGTGGGTGATCTGTAGCAAGCTACAATTTGAATTGCAGTTTTCCCATTGTTAGTTGCACATAGATGATCTCTGAAGCATTGTGCTGTGCCACTAACCTGGAGGTGTGGGCATTCTTGATGAATATGGATATGCCCCCACCTTTTGTATTTCGGTTTGGGTTCTGTGGCCGAAATGTATTGTATGAGTTGTAGCCTGGTAGTGCTGGGGTGCTCTCTGGAGCCTTAAACCAGGTTTCTGTTACTGCACATATATCAATTTACTCCATACTGAGGAGTGCCTCAAGTGTGTGCATTTTGAGGTTTAGACATCTGGCATTGAGTAGCATTACCCTCAGTTTTTTGTTGCTTGTGCTATTTATGGTGGTGGGTTTGTCTTTTGAGCCTTGCCTAAAAAAGCACTATGTGGGGTGGCAAGAGCCTTGGCCAGTATTTGAAAGCCTATGGGTGACAGGTCCAAGCTGTCTCTAGCGAAGTAGCGTGGCTTGTGGAGAATGTCATCCCAAGCAGACAAACACGGGATCCCCTTTGAATGACACCTGAAACTTAGCCAATTGTTGAAATCAAGATTTTTTTCTTTATACCATGGTATCATTCTTGGTGAGGGCAGGATGCTACTCAGGGTCAGGGTCATACCGGCCTGGGCTACGTGATCAGAGAGCTCTTCCATGTATCTTTTCATGTAGTCCAGGGAGGTATGGCTTAGGTCATTCACACCAACATGGACAATGACAGAGTCATATTTGTAATTGTTCTGCAGTGACCTGAGTGCTTGTGTTATGTGGTGGATCCCGGCACCCAAAAGGCAACTAATAGTAACCTTCCTCTTATTCAGCCTAGTGAGTGGGACATCAGTGTGCCTGACTATAGAGTCACCTATTAGTAGTATGTTGGGTATGTTATTTTGCTGTAAGGGCTGTGATTGCATGGCACACTGGTTTTGTGAAGTATGTGTTTCATGGTTTGTGTTGGGGGTGGAGGTTGCTTGGATGTTTGCTTTGGAGGTCTCTGTTGGTTTTGCAGATTTTTATTTAAAGCCTCCAAGTATGTTTTTGTGCATTTATGTGTGTTTTTTGCCGGTGCTGGTTTAATGGGTCTATGTAGGACTGGTGGTGTGATGCAAGTATTTCTCTTCTCCTCTTGACTGTCTGATCTGGTGTTGGATTGAGAGAGCTTAGCCTCTAGTTTGGCTGTATAACTGCATCTCTCACATGTATTAGTGTTTGGTAGTAGGAGGAGGGGGTTGTCTGTATACATAAGGCAGTTGCAACATTGCCTCAAAATGCCCAGATTCACCAGTTGGACTGGAAAGTACACCTTAAACTGCCCTTTGGACATGCCTGGATAGGTACAGTAAACTGTTTTACTGGGTGGCTGGTAAGGTTGAATAGAGAGCCTTGTCCTTCTGTACAGTACAGGAGGGTCTAGTGGTAGGGCTTATAAGTGATTGCTATAAGTTTTGAGCAAGTGCTGGACTGAGAAATGAATGGCTTGAGTACTTAAGTTGAAAGTTTGTCTAGTTCCAAGGGAAAAATTGAAGAGGAGACTTTGTGGAGCTGGGAATAGTTTTACCCCAGCTAACCGGCGCTGCCCAGTGTGCAAAACCGGGAAAATACAGTATTTATAGCAGGGAAATGAAAGAGGTAGAAATTAGCCCAAAATGGTCAATAAACTACTAATTTCTGGGCTGAAACCACTCCTCCAGGGACAGATAGGCTGCTCAAAGCTCCTCTCTCTCACAGGTGAACAGAGAAACTTCCTTCTATCCAAGTAAGGTATGGGCAAACACAGAGATTTGTAACACAGCCCTGAATTCAACACTAACCTGAAAACTGGAATATACTAGCTTAGAAAGGTGGGAAACAAGTATATATATTTTATTTTTTTTTATTTTTTCAGAAAATAAAGCAGATACACTCAGAAAACAGTTTAAAAGCACAGAAAAGGATACTTATTTTTATATATTGCAGATCAGAGTTGTAGTCAATGCCCCCAGTAATAAAGTAGGAAGAAACACAAATACAGTAAACACAGATGAATAAAGTGCAATTTTAGATATATATATATATATATATATATATATATATATATATATATATATATATATATATATATAAAACAAACAATAGAAAATGAACAAACTGATTTAGACAAGTTACCCAATTAACCAGAAAAAAGCTCAGAACTGAGCCCTGTTCCAGCAGTCTTCAGTCAGACGAGTTCTAACTGCACACCCTTGCTTACTAGGGTATACACCTGTACATGTATATACCTCAGATGGCTTAGTGGTTAGTCCCATGACTATAGTGTGCATGGTCCAGGATTCAACACCTGCAATGCTTTAAAATTTTATTTATTCCATAATAAGACTCATTTAAGCAGTTGTAAGCATGTTTAAAAGTGTTTGTGTGACATTATAGCAGCGGTTAAACACAGTTAAACAAACTTTGTTACATATAACCTGTGCACGCAAACAGGGCCACATCCGCTAACTACTCAGGATATATACATATCAGTGAAGTAACATCTCACTATGTGCTTACATAACATTACATTCTCTGTTGACTGTACTCTCCAGCACACATGGGTTTATATGGGTGTTTCGAATGTTTATTATACAGACGATTATTACCTATACGTGCAAGCTGTGGTTAAGGTATACTTTTGAACATGATAAACATCCCTGCCTTTATTGCGATTGGAACCTCGAATGCACAGCTACTATGCAGATGCTGTAATGATCGCACTGTTGACATTAATGTTGCTTCCGCCTATTTCCTATTTAGATGATTTCTATGTGCAAGCTAGGCTAAGCAAAGGGCAGAGGCCCCCAAACCCACTGAGCTTCACTTACTCTTGAAATAACAACATATAACAAATATACTGTGAGACAATACATTACATTCCTAACTACATTAGGCATAGCCCCTCACTGACACACTTCAAGGGAAACCTTGTTGTGTGAATGGGTAACAGAATGTATACCTCTGGGATCATGTGTCCCAGAACCATACAGCTAGGGGGTGAGGGAGTCTGTCTAATTTGATAGCTGCAAGTCCTGTTGGCGAAATTGAATGGTGTTGAATTGTCACATTAACATGCCCTCTTTAGATCACTAAGTGCCCCTATCACCCTCCACAACCCCAGTCTTCAAAAGCTTCCAGCAACTCTGCCTGGAATTGCTTCATTGGCTATGCTTGACAGAGGCTCAGTTACTTCATCAATGGTGTGGAGAAAGCCAACACACTGTAGCTATGCTTTTAATTGCCCTTGGGCAGATAGGTAGTAGGCTATCTGTGAACCTCTAAAGTGCAGACCATCACAGCCATAATATGTGAATAAACAGACTTTCAGATCACAATACACAGTGAGAAATCACCACGTTGTCAGGAAACAGTTAAGTACAGCAAGAACATATAGAACACTGATACTTAGTAACTCCAAAAGCCTCTCTTGGAAGCTAGAAGACTTGTATAAGTTTAAGGCTTTCTATTGCTTACCAGTAGGTTACCTACAGGAGAGATAAAAGACAAGCACATATGGGAAACATGCATGCAACAATACCATACCGGCCTATGTGTTAGCCTTAGGCTTTGGAATACTGACCAAGGCTATTGGCCCCCCATGGTGCCTTATTTAGCAGAATCTTGAAGGTGAATACCAGCTCTGTAAGCAGTACAATAGCAGAATCAATGATGGTTATGCTACTCAACATCAGGGGTTGTGATCACAACATGCATGCACTCACGGCACTCCTCAGGATGGACAACATCAACATCTGTGCAGTAACTGAGATCTGTCTTAAGGCTCCTGAGAGTGCACCAGCTCTACCAGACTACAACCCATACCACACATTTCAGCCACAGAACATGGACTGACACAGACATGGAGGGGGTGTATCCATATTCATCTGGAATACTTACACCTCCAGGTTAGTGGGGCATCATGATACCTCTGAGATCATCCATGTGCAGCTAACATCAGCCACAACTGCAATGTAAACTGTAGCCTGCTACAGGTCACCCTCCATGACCCAGGACCACCACTCCACCTACCTGGAGACAGTGGAGAACATGACAGTCCTAACGCACACCCTGGCATTGGTCAATGTTAACTACCATACCATTAACTGGGAAACTTACTCCACTACTCACTTCCAGGCCCAGCACTTCCTGGAATTTATCACCTCATATGTCCTGTATCAGGTGGTAACCTCCCTAACAAGGGGTAGAAACATACTAGAAGTGGTCATCAGCAACATGG
Organism: Protopterus annectens; assembly: GCF_019279795.1. NCBI lineage: Eukaryota > Metazoa > Chordata > Ceratodontiformes > Protopteridae > Protopterus > Protopterus annectens. The sequence continues at coordinate 891,348,928 of NC_056728.1, read as the reverse complement.
GCAACAAATGCACCACAGTGGAGGTTTACCAGTCACTGGTTAGATCTGACCATGAACTATTCACTGTTTCCACACCCAAGCATTTCCCCCACCCATGGATACCACAGTGTATACCTTTCCTACAGCTAAATTTACACTACTAGTTACAGGGGTCAGGAGTTTCACAGCCCCCACACTAAGGGGAAACACTGCTCAAGATACAGACAGATTTACAAATGCAATCTTTAAGCACCTACATGGATGTATGGACCGTGCCATCACTGGTAAACCAAACTCACTCCTCCTACACAAGGACACCAGTCTGGTGGACCTCTGCAATAAACAGGCTATACTACAGAAGTAGGACAGTGTTCCAGACAAACAGCAAATCCCACGAAGGGCAGACATCCGTAACCACTACTAGTATGATACGTAGGTCCCTCATAACATCATCCAAGGCTAACATCAGCAGGAAAATACGCAAGGATTTGAAAGATGACCCCAAAGCCTTCTTTTGGCTATGTCAATGATCTAAGTGGTGACACACAGATTTGCACTGTGCTGGTGAAATATAGCGCAAAATATGCTGACCCTACTGATATGGCCAACATCCTTGCAGATACATTCAGTGCATACTTCACCCCCTAAAGAGCCCACAACACTACCTGAAAGGTACAGTATCCCATACATCAGAGACACACAGGTGGAAATAGCCCTCTCTAACAGCAGAACACAGCATCAATGGAGGCAGATGTTGTCCCAGACTGCATCTTGCAAACTGTACAAGACAACTTGACCCCCACTTAATTAAGCTTTCCAACCTCAGCCTCTCCACAAGGCTACATGCCCATACAATGGCACGCGGCAATGGCTATTCCACTCCATCCAGGTGGAATCACAACTGACCATGGTAACTATGACCCCATAAGCCTGACTAGCCTGGTCTGCAATGGTATGGATCGCATCCTCATGGCACTCATTAACAAAGACAATGGTAACCTCCGCACACGTGACTCAAACCAGGTCAGCTTGGCTGAGTGCAGTTCATGCCTACTGAACCTGTTTGACATCTTACATACAGTCACCAAGACATTAGATGATGGGAGAGGCGGTTCACACATACTACCTGGACCTCACCAAGGCTTTTGACACCATGCCCCACTCAGGTATTGTTGATAAACACACCAGCCTATACATACACCCATACATCACAGGTTGGGTTGCCAATGGGCTTACACACAGAACCCACATGGTACGACTAGCGGTCTCCAGGTCCAACTCTTGACCAGTCATGGCTGGTGTCCCATAGGACTCAGTCCTGGGAGCCCTACTGTTTGGCATATACTTCTCAGAGGTACATGCAAACACAGGTGGACTACAGCAGACCATATTTGGCAATGATTGTGAACTGGGAGCCATGATTGATAGTCCAGCTGACACAGACATCCCTCAAGGGGCCTCACAGAGACCATCACAGGGTGTCAACATCATGGCCTCCAGCCAAGTGCCACTAACTGCATGGTCATTCCATTGTGGAATATTAAGCACCCACATATTAACACATAAGTGGCAGCCACTTTAATAAGGATGAGATAATGGGGCATCTGGGGACTAAGGTAGATAGTGATCTCCCCTTTGACAATCATATCTCCAAAGTAGTTAGGACATCCTTCTATGTAGGCCATCTGATTACTAAAGGGTTCCCATCTAGACATACTGGGGTTATAGTGCGACTTTACTCATCACTCATCAGTCCCATCATAGGGTATAATAACCCATTTGGGATGTACCTCAGAAGATACTTCCAACAGCTGGGAGGTCCACAAATGTACCTCACCAAGGGGAATACTGGCCTCCAACATATGGCCTATGCAGCCAGACTGAATAAACTCCAGCTTTACTCAGTGGCATCTCGTTTACCCAGAGATGATTGCTGCTGGGCAACACAGCCATGTCGAACTCAGGCTTAATGGATATGCTCCACCTATGGGAATCCATGTCACAGTGAGCCACACACTGTAGTGAGCTGAACCTTGCCACAATGATAACTGGAAGATACTGGAGGGATAGATTCCTGTCACAGACACTTCCCATACTTTGGAAAAACATCCCTAACTACATTATACAGAGCCCCTCACTAACACTCTGCAAGAGAAACCTTGAAGAGTGGATGGGGAACAGTAGATGCACCCCAGAGATCCCGCCATTGGCTCTGCTCCACAGAGGGACAGTTAATGAATCAATGGATTGGCAGAAGCTGACACATTTTGGCTGGGCTTATGAATGGCCTCTGGCAGTTGGCCAAGTTCCTACCTATGAATCTATAAATACAGTATCAGCACATGCTGATAGCTTAATTTACTGTTCAGGTGTTGACTTACCTTATGCCAATGGCAGTTGTGTGTGCAATAGTTGAGGGATGCCTATGTTGGATGCACACAGTAGACTGCCTATACATGACAATTTACAGGTAGTCTTGAGTGTGTGCCATCCATTTTTACTATGGGTGCAGGTGGAGAAAGGTGTCAGTCCCTAGGTGCCTACACTGTAAGTGTGTGTGCTATATGTTCCCTCTTTGCCAAGGCATGGGCATACTGGGCACACCTCAGTCTGCCTACTGGGGCTGGCTCAGGGTGTTCATGGTCTGTGTACCTCTGTGCCTGTGGGGCCCTTGGCAATGGTGGTGGGATGTGAGGGCCTTCATCATTCTGTCACTGTTGCAGCTGTTTCTGCAGGACCATATTTTATAGCATGGCACATACTATGAAGATGTGGGCACACGTGTCTGGTGAATAATGCAAGGCTCCACCAGATATGTCCAAGCAACAGAACCATGATTTCAGCATCCCAAATACATGCACTATGATGATTCTGGTTTGTTTGTGTGCCTCATTATGGTGTTCCTGCATGGGTGTGTGTACATTTCTGATGGGAGTCATCATCCACGGTTCCAGTGCATAGCCAGCATCTCCCACCAGGTGGCCATTTGGGATGTCACCCCTGGCAAATAACTGATACAGTTGTGAGGCATGCCAGATGTGGGAGTCGTAATAGCTTCCAAGGCTGCCAGCACACACATCCATGATAATGCCTTGGGCATTGCACACAACCTGGCAGTTGATGGAGTGGTATCCCTTGTGGTTTATGTAGCGCCTACCCTGCTCACTGGGTGGTGACTTGATGTGTATGTGCATGCAGTCTATTGCATCCAGTACCTCCAGGTATTCTGCCACATGGTGGAAGAGACACATATTGTTGGCCAACTCCTCCAGCGTTCGGGGGAAGTATATGTGCTCATTGGCATGTGGTATCATGGCATCCAGGAACTGGTGTAGTACCCTGGATGCTGATGCCTGTGAGATCTCCATGATATCCCCAGTTGGTCTTTGAAAGGTACCTGTAGCTGGTATTCTCAGGCTTACACATACCTTCATATCCACTGGGATGGATTCCCCTCTGTTTGTTCTGGCTGTGAGGTGTGGCCAGCACAGCTCCACAGGTTGCTGTAGGATGTCCCTGTCCACCCTGTAATGCTCTACTATCTCCAGATCATGTAGCCCCTGGTAGGTTACCCTGGGTCTGAACACTCTCCTCCTCCTTTGGTGCCTGAGGTGGTCATGTGCATCATCCTCCACACTACCTTCAGTCTCCAACACATGCTGGTGGATCAAAGCTAACATGTACATACTAAAGGTTCCCCATCTGTATACACCACTGGTGCAGAGTGTATGGGAATACACAAATGTGTGTGAGGTGCTTTCACACTTTATACTATTGTGCTATGGATGCTGCTGATGTCACTGGGTGTGTATGAGCTATTCCAGCTGCAACATGTCTTAATTATGGGTTTTACAATGAGTACTGCAAGTGTGGGGCCTTTACTGTGGAGATATGCTTGCCTGCCTTGATTAATCTGTTGCCCTTTAATTCACTTTTAAACCTAGATCCCCTCCCATTATCAGGCCATGCATCCACCTGCCGTCTTTCTTGTTTTGTACTTTCCCTAGCCAGTCATGGAAAAATGTGTCTTGTAGCTGATATACTGCAAATCGGCTTTGTTCTGCTTTGACACTTTACTGTTTTCTTTGCAGTACAGCCCATCCCCTTTCCTGTTCTGCAGGTAGCTGCTTGCAGCCTTGTTAGCTGTTGTCAATGGACCAATGTAGGCTCCTAGGTGTTAATTAGCTATTTGAACTCCAATTTCCCTGCTGCAGCATTTCCTTATTTCTTTCCTATGTAATTCCTATTTCAGCTGCAGTGCGCGCTGCGCAAACCCATTTACCGGGTTTAAGCACGTTTTCATCTCCGTTCACATGCATACTCGGTTACCTTGCATACTCTCAGCTAAGCAAAGCTATGGCCAGTTCAACACACCCCTATCCTGCAGCTTTGCCTAACTAGGGGCAAACCGGTTTAGCAATGCTCCAATGTGCTTCAAGCAATGGCGACACACCCCTCTCTTGATGTCATCTTTATCTCAAGGGCACACCTCGGTGTTATAATGCTACGCTGTGAGGTGCATTCTTATACCAGCCGGGAATCTGTGATTCACTATTACTCCTCTCATTTGCATAGCATTGCCTACTAATTCCTAGCTACCACTCATAGCACTGTTACAGTCCCTTAGCGACCCTTGCGTCATAGTATGATGTAGCATGCCTGCCATTGACTATTATGGGGAAATCGTGATATGTGTTACATTGCAGTTTTATTCTTTATTTTTATATTTTCCTTGCGATCCTCTTTGCGCACCACTGCCCAGCACTTCCACGTCTCGATAGTGCGACTATATATATTAAATGTTAATTTTATATTTTGTACATTTTTTTATGCCACTGGCTATATATTTAGCCATTGGCATATATTAGCAATATAATACATGTGTCTGGTTGGCTGTCATGGCTCCGATTTTATGTTTGCAAAAATGTAAACTGTTTTCTACGGTTTACATTTCCGCATGCTTACACTGCGCCTGCACCACTTCCTGGATCACTACATACCTTCACTTGCATGCTACACTGCTGCACATGGGGTAATTAGCATACAGAGCCCGGGAGTTGTGCGGGCGTAGCATACATGGGTAGTGCACGTGGGAGCAGCTCGTACCTGGATCGCTCGGTGGCAATATTTGGAGTTAGAACGCCGACGCTACGCCTGCACCTTGCGCAAGCTTTATGAATCCTGGGGAATGTCTAGTATAAGGATAAAACATTATAAGTACAAGGCTCCATGAGTTCACTCTTTTAGATTATTGGTTTTAAGATGCTATGTAGTATGCAAAGTTCCATCATTGACTCATCTGTAAGATGAATAGCAGTACTAAGCTGGTATTTAAATATGTAAAAAGCCAACAGGCGACACTTGTTTTTGATTTTCTCAGTCCTGCAAATTATTATGAATACAATCTTCTTTCTTAACTTGATTCTCTTAAAACAAAGTAGTGATTTCTTACTATCAAAATAGAGTAGTGGCACCAGGAAAAAAAGACACTTTTGTACAGAAATCTTTTCCCAGTTAGGGGTTGCCACAGCAGAACCCCAGTCTGCTAATGACTGGCAGTGAATTTTTAGTGTTGAGTTGCCAGCCCAGCACCCATCCTTCAAATAAGGCACACCCACACACACTCACACCTACCTGCATGCCTTTAAATTCACTCAACTGTGGGGAGGAAATACAGACTCTGCACCAGATGAAAATCGAACTGGAGAATTTCTTGCTGTGAGAAAATAACACTAACTGCTGCGCCACTGCGGCCTATACTTTTGTACAGAATACTGAGACCAAAGTAATTTTATCATTGTGAATTTATAAATGGTATCAGTTAATACATTATTAACCTTTTCATTGTTATGTGTGACCATAGTCAGCAGATTTTGATTGTGAGAAATTATAATGAACTACTTTCACTGAAATATTTCGGCAGACTTTAGAACATTTCTGCACCTGACAGGCTTGCTTCACTCTCTCAGAAACTGTATGTTATTTGTATAGTGTTCATGACAGTATAACTCAAAAATTAATGTATAACAGTGTAATTCTACTATACTTATGTCTATGAAATAAAAGGTGTGGTTTCACCATACATGAGGTCTTACACAAACAGTGCAACCTTTACCAGGAGAAAGAGATTAGAATATCAGTGGTTGGATTGAAGAACTAATTCATGGGTAGACTAACAGAAAGATGAGTATTTTAGTCAAAGAATTTCTGATTTTACAAGTAATAAATCATTATAAAATTAGTTGCACTGCTGATGGCACATATGCCTTAATCCAGAAAGTAGTACGCACAAGTGGCCAGCCATAGCCGGCCTTAGGCATAGGCCAACTAGGCGGCCGCCTAGGGCACCACTCTATCAGGGGCACTTTTCCAGTATTTATTTGGTATAGGTAGACCAGGATGGGGACATTGGGTAGTGTGGCGGGGGATGCTGTGGAGTCCTTTTGCCTACGGCACCAGTTGGCCTAAAGCCACTCCTGTGGCCAGCTACAACTTCATTAGAAATGCACTTCACAAGACAGAACCGATGAAATTTGTACTGCTGGAATTCCAAGTCAGGATATTATGGGCTTTTTGTCATAGCAACCCAGCAAGAGATTAATGCATTTGAAATGCTCCAGGAGAGAAATAGTAAAATGTGATTATGCATAGAATCTCCCTTTCCATTCATTAAACTACTTCCATTCATAAAATGCTAGTATAATTAAGATACCCTGTTTGTTACCTCTGCATTCATTGCTTGAATCTAATTGAGTTCTGACTGAGAGTGCTACTGAAACAACTCAAAATATGAATTGATAAGTATACTTTTTTGGCACTTGTTTCCAAAGTTCTACAGTATCCTAATTTCTTTTGCTTGATTGATTTAGATCTATAATATTTGCTGGCTTATGATCTGTGTTGAAAGTGTTATTGGTGTTTTCTTTTAATACTTGGTGGCTTTGCAATTGCCTGCCCCTACTGTATATTTGATCTGTGACACTCCTCCCAGTCTAGTGTCTTTAGTGCATTCTACCTAATACGGAGAGAGAGAAAAATTTTTTTTGCACTTTATTCATCTGCTTACTGTGTTTGTGTTTCTTCCTACTTTATTACTTATTTTGCTCTTGCTGCCTGTTCTTAAAAGTACTTAATAGCATTTATTCTGCTGCATTTATTACTGCTTGTTAGAAGCCAATTAAATTGTAACTGCTATTCTAAGCCTTTGGATTACACACTTGGGCTTTAGACCCATTTTTTCACATTAGGAAGGTTTGTGGTCTGCACTGTTGTGGCAGGACAGGAAGCTTACACCATTCTGAGTTGGGAGTTGTTGATTGAAGGCTTATTATCTGTTCTAAAGTGTATTACTGGTTTAAGCACTTAGGCTTTGGGCCAATTTTTTTACATTAAGAAGGTGTGGTCTGCACTCTTGTGGGAGGCTGGATTCTGCCCTTCTGAGCTGGGAATTTCTGGTCACAGGCTTATTGTGCCTGCTTATTTGAACTGTTTCTTTCTGAAATTGGGGTGCCTTGTTGCTGCAGCATAGACCAGATTCAGGCCTGATGAATCTAGCTTTGTTTGTATAGCTTGAGCACTGACCCAGGCCATCTTTTTTGGAGAAGGTTCCCCTGCACCCTAGCAGCAGGAGTGTGCAGTTAGAACTTGTCTGATTGAAGACTGCTGGAGCAGGGTTCAGTTTTGAGCTTTTTTCTAGTTAATTGGGTAACCTGTTTAAATCAGTTGTTTGTTTTCTATTGTTTTATATACATATATATATATATATATATATATATATATATATATATATATATATATAAGGAAAAACAAATTTGCATTCTATTTATCTGCTTTTACTGTATTTGTGTTTCTTCCTACTTTATTGCTAGGGGCATTGACTACAACTCTGATCTGAGAAATATAACAATAAGTATCCTTTTCTGCGCATTTAAAGAGTTTTTTTGATTGTATCTGCTTTATTTTATGAAAAAAATATATATACTTGTTTCCCGCCTTTCTAAGCTAGTTTAGTTCAGTTTTCAGGTTAAGTGCTGAATTCAGGGCTATGTTACAAATCTCTGTGCTTGCCCATACCTTACTTGGATAGAAGGAAGCTTCTCTGTTCACCTGTGAGAGAGGGGAGCTTTGAGCAGACTATCTGTACCTGGAGGAGTGGTTTCAGCCCAGACATTAGTAGTTTATTTGCCATTTTGGGCTAATTTCTATCTCTTTAATTTCCCTGCTATAAATACCACATTTGTCCGGTTTTGCACTCCAGGCATCGCCAGTTAGCTAGGGTATTACTATTCCCGGCTCCACAAAGTCTCCTCTTCAATTTTTCCCTTGGAACTAGACAAATTTTCAACTTAAGCACTCAAGCCATTCATTTTTCAGCCCAGCACTTGATTAAAACTCATAGCAAGCACTTATAAGCCCTAGCACTAGACCCTCTATACTACACAGAAGGACAAGGCTCTCTATTCAACCTTACCAGCCATTCAGTAAAACAGTTCACTGTACCTATCCAGGCATGTCCAAAGGGCAGTTTCAGGCATACTCTCCAGTCCAAATGGTGAATCTGAGCATTTTGAGGCAATGTTACAACTGCCTCATGTACACAGACAACCCTCTTTTCTTACCACCAAACACTAATACATGTGAGAGATGCAATTATACAGCCAAACTGGAGGCTAAGTTCTCTCAACCCAAGGCTGGATCAGACAGTCAAGAGGAGAAGGGAAAAACTTGCATCACACCACCAGTCTCACATAGACCCATTAAACCAGCACCGGCAAAAAACACACATAAATATACGAAAATATGCTCAGAGGCTCTAAATAAAAATCTGCAAAAGAGACCTCCAAAGCAACCTCCACCCCCCCCAACACAAATCATGAAACACATACTTCACAAAACCAGTGTGCCATGCAATCACATCCCTTAAGGCAAAATAACATACCCAACATACTAGTAATAGGTGACTGTATAGTCAGGCACGCTGACGTCCCACTCACTAGTCTGAATAAGGAGAACGTTACTGTTAGCTGCCTGTCAGGTGCCAGGATCCACCACATCACACAAGCACTCAGGTCACTCCAGAACAAGTACAAGCCCAGGCTGGTATGACCCTGACCCTGAGTAGCATCCTGCCCTCACCAAGAATGTTACCACAGTATAAAGAAAAAAATATAAATTTCAACAAATGGCTAAGTTTCTGGTGTCATTCAAAGGGGATCCAGTGTCTGTCTGACTGGGATGACATGTTGGACAAGCCACGCTGCTTCACTAGAGACTGCTTGTACCTGTCACCCTTAGGCTTTCGAATACTGGCCAAGGATCTTGCCACCCCCATAGTGCCTTTTTTAGGCGAGGCTCAAAAAATAAACCCACCACCATAAATAGCACAAGTAACAAAAAACTGAGGGTAATGCTACTCAGTGCCAGAAGTCTAAACCTCAAAATGCACGCACTCGAGGCACTCCTCAGTATGGAGAAAATCGATATATGTGCAGTAACAGAAACCTGGTTTAAGGATCCAGAGAGCACTCCAGCACTACCAGGCTGCAACTCATACCATACATTTAGGGCACAGAACCCGGACTGAAATACAAACGGCAGGGGCGTATCAATATTCATCAAGGATACCCACACATCCAGGTTAGTGGCACAGCATGATGCTTCAGAGATCATCCACGTGCAATGGGCAAAACTGCAATTCAAATTGTAGCTTACTATAGATCACCCACTATGTCCCAGGACCCCCATTCTGCATTTCTGGAAACACTGAGAAATATAAAGGTCCTACCAAACACCCTAATATTGGGTGATTTCAATTACCCAAACACTAATTGGGATAACTAGTCAAGTACTAACTCCCTTGCTCAATATTTCCTAGAATTTATAAACTCAAACACACTAGAAAACTGGTCAACACTTCCACCAGAGGTGACAATATATTGGACCTAGTCATCACCAACATAGGCGACCGGTGCTCCACACCAGAGATCAACCCCTCGCTGGTTAGATCTGACCATAAACAAATCACTTTGGATATCCACATTCCTCCCCGACCCCTGGACAAGGAAATCACCGTGAAAAACTTTTCAAAATCAAACTTCATGTTACTTAAGACCGAGGTGGAAAGTTTCAAAGCCCCCATGCTAAATGATAACATTGTCCAAGCTGCAAAATCCTTTACTAATGCGTTCTATGGGCACCTACAAGAATGTATGGATCATGCTATTCCCAAACAAAACCAAAACTCACTCCTCCAAGAAAAGGAAACCAGTCTGGTGGACTCCTGCCATAAACAAGCTATACAATAGAAGGAGGAAACTAGTACAGAAAAGAGTAAAATCCCAAGAAGGGAAGACATCCCTGATCAGTATCGGCAAGAAACTACGATCCCTCATAAAATCATCCAAGGCAAGTTTCGAAAGAAAAACTGCCAAGGACTCCAAAGATAACTACAAAGCATTGTTTATCTATGTCAAGAATCTAAGTGGAAATGCTCAGATCTGCTCAGAGTTAGTGCAGAATGATGCAAAATACACTGAACCGACCGATATTGCCAACATCCTGGCAGACAGGTTCAGTGCAAACTTCACCCCCCCTCACCCCCAAAAGGGCCCATAACCATACCAGAAGAATGTAGATTTCCTGAAATCACAGACACTCAGGTTAAAACAGCCCTCTCCAAAGCAAAAAACACAGCATCAATGGGACCGGACGGTGTCCCAGGCTGTGTCCCACATGAGCTCAAAGACTTCACCTAAACACACTGTTCAAACTCAGCCTCTCCACAGGTTACATACCCACACAGCAACAGTTATTCCACTCCACAAAGGTGGAGCCACAACAGACCAATGAAACTATTGCCCTATAAGCCTGACTAGCTTGGTCTGCAAAGTTATGGCGTGCATCATCATGGAACTCATTAACAGAGACATTGGGAACCCCCAAACACTGGACCCTACCCAGTGTAGCTTTGTTAAGGGCAGATCATGCCTCCTAAACCTGGTGGACTTCTTTGAGATAGTTACCAAGGCTATAGATGAGGAAAAGGTGGTACAAACAGCCTACCTAGACCTCGCAAAGGCCTTTGACACCATTCCCCATTCTGGTATTATAGACAAGCTCACCAGCCTGAACATCAACCCCTACGCCACAAGATGGGTTGCCAACTGGCTCATGGACAGAACCCACAGGAGCTAGGTCTGACTCTAAACCAGTTACAAGTGGCATTCCCCAGGGCTCAGTCCTACATCCCATCCTGTTTGGCATATACAAGCACAGGAGGACTATGGCTGACCAAGTTCGCAGACGACTGCAAACTAGGGACTATAATTGACTCTCTGTCAGGCATAGACATCCTCCAAAAGGGTCTCACTGAGATGGATACCTGGTGTCAAAATCATGGCCTCAAGTTAAATGCCAAAAAGTGCATAGTTATCCCCTTTGGAAAAAACAAAGTACCCACAAACTACCACATAGGTGGTAGTCCCCTAAATACGGAATACATAATAAGGGATCTGGGGACCCAATGAGATAGTAAACTCTCCTTTGACAATCATGTTGCCAAACTGGTTAGAAAATCCTTCTATATGGCCCACCTTATCAAAAAAGGGTTCGCATCCAGATCAAAAGAGGTCATTGTGCCCCTCTACTCATCGCTCATCAGACCCATCAGAGCACAACGCCCCATTTGGGATGTATCTTACAAGATACCTGCAACAGCCAGAAAGACCACAGAAGTATCTCACTAAGAGGATCACTGGCATCAAACAGATGCCCTATGCAGCTCAACTGAAGAAACACCAGCTATACTCGGTTGCATACCACCTACTCAGAGGTGATCTCTGCCTGACATGCAAGACCATGTCCATCCCAGAACTGATGGACATGCTCCACCTAAAGAAAAGTTTATCCCCTCGTGCCACATGCTCTAGGGATCTAAACTTCACCACAACAATAAATAGGATGTGCTGGAGGGATAGATTCCTGTCACAGAGACTTCCCATGCTTTGGAACAAGATTCCAATCTACATTAGGCAGTGTTCCTCAGTAACACTCTTCAAGCAAAACCTTGATGAGTGGATGGGAAACAGAAAGTTTACCCCGGGGATCACTTCAGTGGCTCTGCTGGACAGAGGCACAAGGAATTAACCTAAGGGGGCGGTGAAAGCCAAAACATTCTGTCTAGGCTTATAAATGCATTCGGGCAGATAGCCTAGTACCTACCTATGAACCTTAACAGATTAACCGGGCACATTTCTAACTAATTTTTACATATATGCAAACCTCAAACACATGTATATAAATGCATAGACATGTAAAATTATAGATATGTGGAGTAAATGATCAAACACCTGCACACGAGTGCACACACACACACACGCACACACACACACACACACACACACACACACACACACACACACACACACACACACACACACACACACACAGGTCTATATTATATAAGTGAATGCAATGAATTGCAAACACTATATGATCAACCGACAATCCCTGAAAACCCAAAATGTCGAACACATGGATCAGCGATTTTTTTACGAGGGAAAAAAAATCGCTGATCCATTAAAAAAATCAAAACACAAAATAAAGTGGGGGGCTTTGCCCCCCCCATATGGAGGGCTGTGCCCCCCATACTCACCCTACTTAAATATACCAAGTTTGAGATCACACCACAGTGAAGGAAATGGCAAAGTTCCGAAAACGGCCCAGTGATTTTTTTTCTCTAGGAAAAACATCGCTGTTCAATGCTTTCTGTATTTTGTCATTTTGTGTAATGAAGTTTGACTAAACAGCGTTTGCAATTCATTCCATTTGCTAAAATAATAGGGACCCCCCCAACACACACACACACACACACACACACACACACACACACACACACACACACACACACACACACACACACACACACACACATTAAGATTTACTACCACATCATTGAGAAGCACTTTCCTAGATGCCCTTTTAATTGAAGTGCATTCTTCAACTCCCTTTTCACTGGAACACAGATAATGGAAAAAATCAGATGTGCTTCTCATGCAGGACCCATTCTTAAGTGTAAGGGAGTTGTTGATTGGGGGGAATATTGAATTACAACAACTAATAGGCTGTTTAACAAGTCAGCAGTCATTTGTAAATATCTCCAACTATCCATCCATCCATATGTACAATGTTATAAGCAAGGGCTGAAACTGAAGATGGCAGACACATTTGTCTCTCATGTAGAGGCAGTTATGCAACTAGGGCTAGTGCCTTGGGAAGTCTCTGCCACAAGCATTACCAGAGAGAACTGTAAAATACTAGGAAGACCCAATCCAATACCCGGTGATGGATTAGCCTGACCAGCCTGATGCAAGTAAGGGAATGACAAATGAGAACTGTAAGACATTCTTTGAGAAGCTTTTTCCTAAAGCAGACTTACAGGTTTATTCTTTAATTTTGACCACTGAAACTGAAGTACTGCCTCTACTCAAACTGTAGGCTTATTTAAGGACCTGGGTATATGGGTAGATTCAGCTATGAGTTTTTCTAATCATATCAACCGATTGGTTAATGATAGTTATAGAACTATAGGCTATATAAAAAAGATTTATAAAGTCTAGGGGCCAGACTCACGAAGGCTTGCACGGAGTCTAAGAGTAGAGTAAGACTCCATGCAGCCAACATGTCTGCCGAGCGATCCAGGAACAGCTGGCAGGGGCGTGCAAGAGAGCTCCCAAAACAACTCTTGCAAGGACAGGGTTAGTTTATGCAAATTGCCTCATTTGCTGCTGAAAGCTATGCAAATGAGGTAAATTTGTGATCCAGGAAACACTAACCTGTCCGAGTAAGAGTAGTGTTATTTGCAGAAATGTACTCGGTTGTCAACTGAGTACCATTCTGCAAATAGCAAAATGGAGCCATGACAGCTCCAAATAAAGGATGCATCCAGTTGATGAAGCATGCCAATGGCCAAATATATGGCCATTGGTATTTATTAAGTGTTGCAAAAGAATAAAAAATATTTTTTTCCTCGATCTCTGATGTTTAAGCGTAGCAAAGCTCCGCGCAAACGTGCAGCACACTAAAAATCAGAAAATCAAAATTTAAAAGCCACAAATATGGATATAATTCAAAATATTCATCTGCCATGCAAGTGAAAGACAGGCTGAAGACAACATAGCTACTGAGTAGGGGTTGCTAAGGGGGGAAACTCAGTCTGAGAAATGTAACCAAGCATTAGTAGGCAATCCTGTGCAAATGAGGATAAGGATAGTGAATCCCAGTTTTTCCTGCTATGTGAACCATGTCCCTAGAGTGTAAGAGTAGGATAAGGGGAGTAACAGAGTAGAAGTTGGGTGACAACATGAGGGGATATGTATCAAAAAGACTATAAGCTTATTGGAGCAGAGTGGCATGTGTTTGCTGTGAGTTACTCAGGACTAAAAGAGGTGTGTCTACAGTTGTCTAAACTGAAACCCAGAAACCGAAGGTGTACACCATGGCTATCACTAAAGTTTCTTGCAAAGCTGCTTACATTGTGTGCACGCATTTGCACGTGTGTGCTCGAGTGTGAACCCATCTAAGCCTGTGTGCATGTGTGTGTGCCCGTGTAAGCCTGTGTAAGGCTGTCTAAGCTTGTATACATGAATGTGCAACTGCCTAAGCCTGTGTAAGCCGGTATGCGTGCGTGTGTGTGTGTGCGTGTTTGCGCTTGTTTGCGTGGTGCTGCCCCCTGTGGAAACAGAAAGGGAAAAGGAAGGAAACGAAGTAGTAGGAAGTTAACCAAGGTGAACTAGCAGAGCTGCCAGGTGAAATCAATCAGAATCAGCCAATTACACAGGCAGTACACTAGTCCAGCCCAGCACTTAAAACACTGCAAACAACATTCCCCCATGTTTTTCTCAGAAACACTGCAACACTGCAGTATACAAAAAGAAATGAAAACTTAAAAAGCTTAAACTGAGAAATAAAAATGTTAGAGGCTGCCATTGCTGTTATAAGGCAACATGTGCAAGATGCTGAGGGTGGTGCCATTGTGAATGCTGCTGAGCAATCCACAGTGAGGCAATAGAGAAGAGTGTACAGACCCAGGCTAACCTACCAGGGACTACATGAGCTGGAGATAGTGGAGCGCTATAGAGTGGACAGAGAGCTCCTGCAGCAAATTGTTGAGCTGTGCAGGCCACACCTCACACACAGAACCAACAGAGGCGAACCCATCCCAGTGGAAACCAAGGTATGTGTTGGCCTAAGAATACTAGCAACAGATACCTTCCAGAGACCAACTGGTGATATGATGGGGATTTCACTGGCATCAGCATCAAGGGTACTGCACCAGATCCTGAATGCTATGTCAGCACATGTCGGTGATCATGTATATTTCCCCAATTCGCATGAGGTATTGGCCAGCAATATGTGTCTCTTCCAGCAAATAGCGGAATACCCTGAGGTAGTGGGTGCAATTGACTGCATGCACATATACATCAAAGCACCAGCTGGTGAGTGGGGTAGGGCCTACATCAACCGCAAGGGCTTCCACTCCATCATCTGCCAGGTTGTGTGTGATGCCCAGGGCATAATACTGAATGTGTGTGCTGGCTGCCCTGGAAGCTACCACAATTTCCATATCTGGCATCTGTCGCTGCTGTACCAGACATTTGCCAATGGGGACATCCCTGACGGTCACCTAGTGGGGGATGCTGGATACGCACTGGAGCCATGGCTGATGACATCCATCCGAAATGCACACACACCTGAAAAAGAACTCCATAATGAGGCACACACACAAACACGAAATGTAATCGAGCATGTGTTTGGGATGGTCAAGTCACAGTTCCAGTGCCTGGACACATCTGGTGGAGCCTTGCAGTACTCACCAACTACATGTACCCAAATTGTCATAGTATGTGTCACGCTACACAATATGATCCTGTGAAAACAGCTGCAGCAGGAACAGCATGGGGCAGGGCCAAACAGCCCCCCACTATTGCCAAGGCCTGCACAGGCACAGCGTGACTCAGAGGAGGAACAACCTGAGATTGCCCCAGTAGGCAGAAGGAGGCGTGCCCAGTATGCCTTGTCCTTGGCAAAGAGGCAACGCATAGCACATACACTGGCTCAGTAGGAACCCTGGAAATGATACCTCTTTCTGACTCGCACATAAAATAAAAGGGATGCCTAACTTGACACTACCTGTTTCCAAACATGTATAGGCAGTGTAGTATGTGCATCCAACATAGGCAGCCCTGCAGCACCACCTGAGGCATGATTGCCATGTTTTAAGCAATATAAAGCAGTGCTAAGCAACTTTCAACAATATCTAGTATATGTAAACATAATTGATCGTGCAATGTTGGGCAAGATCAGGGCAAGTTGAGCAAAGTCAGTTAAACATGTTCATATCTACGTTACTGTTCCTTAAGCAGTCTAGACTGGCCAGCATGAAAATAAAAAGCAGTGACAGGCCTTGAAGCCAGGATACTGTGCACTATAGTCACAGTACTGAACCACTAAGCCATGTTAGCATGTCAGTGGCACAGACACAGCAGGACAATTGTACACTAATGTAAACACAAAGCAATGCTGTATCATGCCCCTAAAGAGGCAAATGGGTAACCTTCCCCACATGCCTATGCAGACAGAGAACATCAGGCCAGGCATTGTGATGTGGGTTGTGTAGGCTATGAAGTCACAAGCTAATATACATGACATTGGATGCTAAGATCTGTAGTACAGTAGTATGCCTCAAGCCAGTATGATAGGCAACAGTATAGACTGTAATGGTGTCCTGTACATAGCAGTGCAGGCACAGCAAATGTGTATAAGTGTCAGGTGAAACTCACATCCTATGTACACCCACAGTAACCATCCGGTGTGCCCACGGGTAGAAATATACAAAGAATAGCTGTCCCCCCTGTATGTAGAAATGTTGATAAGTATATGCAAAGTGTCTCATGGAAGCCCTGCAGGCACAGCATGACCTCTGTTGACCTATGACACAAAGGTGAGCCCTGCTGTAAAAATACATCTTGATTTACTATACACATATAGTATAAATGTATATACTATGGGTGCTCACACACTCCAACAAATGTAGTGGATTTCAGTCAGCATCACACTGAAAGGTCATACTGGGCATGCTCACACACATGCTAAATACGGCTTTGATAATAAGTGATCTATGGACAAATGTGTATAGTAATCTCTACTTCCAGAAACACATTCACAAAGTGGTCTGAAAATCCTGCTATGTGTTCACACAAACTGCCAAGGTTTGTGCATGTAGGTCAAAGGAGGTTGCCACTACTCAGCAGTCATCAGACCTGTCAGAGAGTACCACAACACACTTGCGATGAATCTGACTAGGCACGTTCAGCAGCTAGAAAGACCAATGAAGTACCTTAACAAGAGGATTACTGGCCTCAAATAGTTGCCCCATGCAACAAGACCGAATGTAACCCAATCTGTACTCTGTTGCATACTGTCTACTCAGGAGATCTCTGCCCAACAGACAGGTCCATGTCATGGTTACACTCAGATCTGTTCTGAGTTACAGCTCAATGGCACTAAATGTACAGAGCCAACTGATATTGCCAACATCCTGGCAGATAGGATCAGTGTTAACTTTACCCCCCCTCTCACCCATGAAAGAGCACATGTCTATAATGGAAGATTGCAACATTGCTGTTATCCTCTCTGCACAGGTAAAAAACACTCTCCAAAGCCAGTATCACAGCAGCCATGGGACTAGATAACCTCCCAGGCTGTGTAGTATCTATTTCCCTGAAGTAAACATTAACATGGACGGCCTGTGGCTACAGAAGTTTCCAGAGGACTGCAAACTAGGAGCCATCATTGTAAACACTAAAGATGTGGACATCCTGCAAAAGGGCCTCACTTAGACAGATGGCTGTTGTCCAGGCCATGGGCTGTAGCTCAATGCCAAAAGGTGCATTATCATCACCTTTGTTAAAAACACTGTAGCCAAGAACTACAACATAGATGGTAGTATACTTCAAACTGTAAGTGTGACAAGAGACCCTAGGTCACAGGTGGACAGTGAATATGACTGTGATAAGCATATTCTCACAGTAGTCAGGAAACCCTTTTATGTGGCACATCTCATCACAAAATGTGTCTCATGCAGAATAGAAGAGGACATTGTTCCCCTCTACTCAACACTCACTAGAACTATAAAGAGCACAATGCCACTGTTTCTATGTACCTCACAAGACAACTACAACAACTGGAAAGCCAGCAGCAATACCTCACAAAGAGTATTAGTGGCCTGAAATACATGCCATACACAGACCATCGCAAAATGCTCCATCTGTACTCCCTTGCATATTGCCTACTCAGAGGTGTTCACTGCCTAACATACAAAGCTATGTCAAACATACAGCTGTTGGATATGATCCACGTAAAACACTTACAATCACTCTGACCTTTGGACCCAAGACCATGAGTGAAATACAAAAGGAAGGGGTGTAGCCATTTACCTTATGGATATCCACACCTTCAGGTTACTGGCACATAATGAGGCCTTAGAGACCATGCAAGTGCAACTAAGATTCGGCAAAGCTGCCCATCAGATTTCAGCCTGCTACAGATCACGTACCTTGTCTCAGGAACCTCACTCAGTATTCTGGAGAACAATGGCAAATATAAAGGTCCTAGCAAACACCATTATATGAGGAGATTACAACTACCCAAACATTGAGTCGGTGAATCACTCGTATACAACTTCCCTTGACCAGTGTGTCCGAGAGTTAAGAAACTCTAACACCCTGGAACAGCTGGTCAGCATGCCCACTAGAGGTGACAACATACTGGACATGATCAACACCAACATGGGGTACCAGTGTTCCACAACAGAGATAACCCCCTCACTGGTAATATCAGGTCATTAAGTAATCACACTGGACATCCACATCCCGCCCTCACACCCAGTCAATGAAACCACTGTAAAGACATTTGCAAAAGCAAACTGCACACTTCCCAAGACCAAAGTGGAACATTCCGAAGACCTCTTGCTATAGGATAATGGTATGCAATCTGCAGAATCATTTACAAGTGCATCCTATGAGCATCTACAGGGAAGCATGGAATGAGACATCACAAATAAAACCAAGATGCACTCCTCCAAAAATAGGACAACAAGCAGGTGTTTGTTGTCCATAAATAAGCTAGACAAGAGAAGGAGGAAATGAACACATGATAGATCCAACTTCACTAAAGGAAAGGCATCACTGATCATTATCAGGAAGAAACAATGATCGCTCAAAAAATAATCCAAGGATGGTTTCTAAAGACAAATAGCCAAGGAATGTAAGAATAACAACCACAAAGCCTTCGGTAGCTATACCAGACATGTAGGTGTCAACTTCCAAATATACTGTCAGCTACTGAAAAAAGGAATGACATACACCAAACCAACTTTCATTCCCCACATTCAGGGGGACAAGTTCAGTGTATACTCCCCCCATCACCCCCAAAAGGGCCTATGTCCATCACAGAAGGATGCAGAGACCCAGACATCATGGATATGCAGGTAAATACAGCCCTCACCATAGCTAAGAACATAGCATCAATGTGACTGGATTTTGTCCCAGGCTGCGTCTTACACTAGGCCCATAAGGAACTACACCCTCACCTACATTCTCTGTCCAGACTCAAGCGTACCACAGGCTATGTACCCAAAGAATGGCATACACTAACAGTCATCCAGCTCCACATAGGGTGTGCCAAAACATAACCTGGAAACCACTGCCCAGTATGTCTACTCAGCTGGGTCTACAGAGCTATTGAGCAAATTGTCATGGAACCCATACACTGAGACATGGAGATCCCCAGACACTGGACTCTACACAACTTCGCCTTGTTAAAGGCAGAGTCTGGCTCCCAAACCTAGTTGACTTATTTAAAACAGTTACCATGAACATAGATGGAGGTGAAAGTAGTCCACACAGCCCACCTGGACCTCACTAAGGGCTTACCACACCATTCCCCACTCTGTCATCATAGACAAGTGTACCAGCTTGAACATTAACAGCTATGTCACAGGATGGGTGGCCAAGTGGCTCACAGATCAAACACACATGTTCATAGTTGCTGGTGCCATGTTCAACTCTAAGCCAGTCACAAATGGCATCACACAGGTCTTGGTCCTGTGACCCCACCTGTTCAGTAGATACTGCTCAGAGGTACAGGCAAGCATGGCAGGTGTATGGCTGAACAGGTTTGCAGATGAATGGTATCTGTGGTCCATAATTGACTGTACAGCTGACACAGACATCCTCCAGAAGTGTCTTACAGAGACAGATACATGGTGTCAAAACAATGCCCTCAAGCTGAATGACAAAGAATGCATAGTCATCCCCTTTGGGTAAAACAAAGTGCACACAAATTACCACATAGGTGGTAATCCAGCATGTACGGAGAAAGTCATTATGGCCCTGGGGACACAGGTAGATAGTAAACTCACTTTTGATGATCACATGGCCAAAGTGTTAAGACATTCCTTCAATGTAGGCCATCTAATGTCACCTAATGTAACCCACTTCATATAGTCTGATGATGTGACCATCCTACAAATATACCTGTGGAAAAATTAGCTCCCAGTAATGTCTGTAGCATGTCGTGTAGGGGTTTGAATTCTGCACTGGACAACTGTGTGTGTGTGGTCTTCTTGGGAAGGAGCAACCTTTTAAGAGAGTAGTAAAACACCTCAAAAGCGGTAAACTAACCTTTGTCAAGTCTGATGATGTCACCATCCTACAAATATACCTGTGGAAAAGAGAACTCCCAGTAATATGTATAGCGTCTCATGTTAATGCGTACTCCTGCAGTATCATGAAGTAATTAGGTAGGGGTTTGAATCCTGCACTTGGTGAGTGTGTGTGACACTGTTTGGTCAATGTGTTGTGGGTTTTGTTTTTACTACTGTATGACATATCAGTATGCATTGCACATGTGAGCTAGCTCTGTGGCAAATACATATACGTACATGTTACCTCAATGATTGCATGTGTGGAAACCCTGCTTTCTCCAAGAACACAGCTGTCATCCTTGCCAGACTGTGCTGTTGCTTCCCAGACCGTAGGTCACATCTGTATGCTTGTGACAAGCCCAGCCACTGCAGTGTTCCCTGGTCTAGGTCTTCTGTGTCACACAAAGTCATTATGGTTCCTATTGGAATGTGTGAGTGAGGGTCTATGGCCGAGGTATATGTCAGACCTGTTCCAACGCAGTCTGTCAATGATGACTATTCATAACAGATGTTGAACAACCTTTGTGGATACGCATGCAGACCCCTTATTTATTATGTGATCCACTGGGGGATTTCAAAATACCTTTGGGAATGTGATTAACAAAGGACAGATGACGTAACACTTGGTTGCATGTACACATCAGTACCTGTTCATCATGTTGGTGGCTACTACCTATGTGGTACTGTGGGGATAATATGTTCCGTAAACGTGGATGACTGTGCTTAGTTTGGCTTATAGCTTTACAGCATGGGTTTGACAACAGGCATCTGTCTGTATGTTACCATTGTGGAGGATGTGTGTGTCATCTGGAGAATGCATTACAGGCCACAGTATGCATTACCAGACGTGGACGGACATATCCCTACTGTGATTGCTTGTACCTAAGAGAGCTATATACCAAACAGGAGTGGTGTCAGTAATGGGTGCAGGTGAATACCAGTGGTTACTGGCATAATATAGTACCTGAAGTATCCAAATGTTGCTGTTTGTCCTACATCTGTGTGTCGGTTGTCAAGACATTATCTAACGATTGGTTATGGTCAGGCTGTGGAAGTGATGTATACTACAAGAATGCAAAACAATGACATATAGTAACAGTATCACCCACAGCACAGTGTCAAGCCAAGTCATACACACATGTGTAGTCAGGTTCCGAAATGTGTGTAGTACAATGCATACTGACCACCAATAGAAACTATGGAGTGTTACTGTGTAATATGGAGCATGTCACCCTGGCCATGTGTCCACTGTGCACATACATGCAGACAGTGCACCTCCACCATGTTCACAACTGTACATGTGCAAATCTGTGCTACACACATTCCACACATACTGTCCACTCTCTAACACATGCTGCCAATACTGCACATATCAGCCAAGTGGCATGTGGCCGGACAATACACAATTGGAACCAACACTCGTGTAAACAACACTACAATGACGATCATAGCATTAATGCATCATGCCTGCTCAGCTACACCTCCAAGCATATTATTACACTGTACTGCTGACAACATGGTAACATTGCTATACTGCTATAAAGACACCCTGTGCATCAGCACCATGGTAGCCTGTTCCTGCATCGATGTTACAGATGACAGGAGGCGGCACAGGTTTCTTCATATGCACAGGGTGTGTTGTTGGTTTGCCAGAGGCCTACAGTGAGCCATCCAATCGACATGTATGTATGTGTGTGTGTGTGTGTGTGTGTGTGTGTGTGTGTGTGTGTGTGTGTGTGTGTGTGCGCGTGTGTGAGGGGCGAGAATACTGGAATGGACCAATGTTGATGTAATGTGTGTGGGTATGTGTTAGCCCTAGGTGTCTGGAGTATGTGTGTGTGTCTGCATGCACACAGTTCCACCATGTGGCTGCCATATATGGGTATTTGTGGGACAGCCACAGACTGTACCTGCGAGGTTTTACAGATCACCGTCTCTGGCCATGGATACGGTACCTTTGCCTGGGAGGGGTGCTACTGACACTATCAGGTACTAAGCCAGACTGGGTACTATCCCCAGAGGTGGATGGATGTACACTGGACACAGGTCCCTGCTGGGACTGTCCAGAGCCATGTGCACATGGTCTTCTAGGATGTTCTATGGACAGCCCACCCCCAATATTGCTGGGGCTGGTACTGGCACTACAGGAGCGGCTGTGGCTTGAGGGACGTCTGCAGCAACTGCCAGCTGCTGATGTTGCTGGCAAACATCCACATCGATGACTCATCTGTCCCGCACTGTCCTGACACATGGACATGACATTGCGGAGGATAACTAATGTCTCTCCCAATGTCTATCAGTGACCTCGGTGTAATGACGGATGGCACCTGCTAGGTCATGGATACTGTCAATGATGGTGGTATGTGCCCTCTGTGCCCTTAGTCCCTGTCTGGTGTACTGTTCCATACATGCCTGTGCCTCCATGACAGCCTGGAACATGCATGACCTGTGGCACGTCTGCCAGTGGCATGATGAGCAGCAGTGCTCCTACGAGAACCCCTGGACATCTGCCTATGTGGTACCCTTCCAGACATCTGGGTATGGCTGCTGTTTTGAGATGCATGTGCCATGGAAACCACACTGTCCTGGCCAATGCCAACTGTATGCTGTCCCTCAGCTATGGGCATTGGTGATGGATGTATTGGCAGTATGACTGTATGCATGGATGGGTTGGACAGCTGTGTACCGATTGATGGCCCAACGACAAACTCTGGCAAACATGCCTGTGCCTCAAATCACCTATCATCAGTATCACTGTTTTTCTCAGTGACATCAGTTTCCCTGCTGCAGTGAACCAGCCCAAAGTCAGCACCTGTGAGAGGAAGACAGGAAACACACTTTACGACCTGTACATGATGTCGGCACACATGCATACATGCACACATGCACACATGAACCCATGAAGACATGCACACGTGAACACATGCACACATGCACACATGCACACATGAAAACATGAACACAAATGCACTCATCACTAAAACACACACACACACACACACACACACACACACACACACACACACACACACACACACACACACACACACACACACACACACACACACACACACACACACACCACCAGCAATCCAGAACATACTCAATAGCGGGTGATGATGAGGTACAGTATCACAAGGCAAACAGTTATATCACATGTGTCAGCATGCAGGACATGTGTTTCCCAACAGCATGCAGTGCGGGTGTTGACAGCCCTTGCCAATAACACTATACATGTCTTTGATGCATGTGTGTTGTTGTTCAGTGATTGGCCTCACCCTGGAACACACTGTGTACATGGACACAACAGTGCTGTGCAAGTATTATAAGCTCTTCAATGTCCTGTGCACCATCTCTCATAGGTATACATATCATGGCTGGATGTGTATCTGTGTGTCACATAGATATCCATTTCTGATTAGAGCGTATGTGTCTTCATCAGATAATTGTGGACACAGGATTAGCACATGCGTGCTATGTATACACACAGGATGAGTGGTGCATGTTTACCTGATGTAATACCTTTGCTCAACATGGCCATTGTACAGCGGTTATGGTGAGTGTAGGACACATTGTGGACATGCCAGTGCCAGACATGACATGGCATGCTACAACACAACTGCAACATTAAACATCACACAGACACAATGTGTGTCAGGTGACCTATACACTCAATAGCATTACAAGACATATATGTGTCACTTTGTACAAATGGTGATTGCTATGCATATTGTGTATAGGTGCCTATGTTTGCACACACACAACACTGAGGAGCATAGCAGGTAATGCTTAATGCTATGTGTAGTACTGTGGTCACTGTAACTGGATGGGGTGTACTACCATGAGCCATCATCATGACACATCATATGGTCACTCAAGGCTACTAATGTGTGCCAGACCGGCACATACCATGCTGCACTGGAACTGCAGTACCATGGCTACATTCACCATTTCACAGCCAGTTGTTACATGGGTTTGTAAGGTGCACTATAGTGGGCATTGCCTACCATGAATGTGTAATGTGTCGAAGAGTGTCACATAGCCACATGTGAGGCATCCACCCCTCAGGTATATAATGTGTGCTGTGTGGATGAAGTGTGGGATACTGTAGTGTGACCTTACAGCTGGTGTCTGAATACGCAATGTGTAGCATGTTAACGTATACTGCGCATGACAATGTTGTGTGTGTTGTGTGCATGTGTATCGAATCTGCCTAACGAATGTACGCATCAGTGTTGCCACAATTGTGTAGAATGCTCTGTGTATTGTATGTGTTTTAGGCAGCTACCCACATTACTGGGATGTGCATAGTCTCACAGCAAACATGCACAGCATGCATTATGCATGTGTGTGTTACATGTACATGGCCTACACCTCACCTATGACATGCACATTTAATTAGCAGTATTAAAGGTATAACACATTCACCAGCATGGGTCGGCTGCCTTGCTGTCACACCAGAGGGACCTACAAGGATATGAGACACTTTGTCAGTGGCAACAACTGTGGCATTGCTACTGTGTGTTTGCAATCATACAGTAGCACAATGGTTGACAGTCACAGGCCTACAGATTGTATTCCTAATTATTACAATTGCACAACACTAGGCACCACATTGTCTAACTACACAGTACACATCTCACATAAGCATGCTCTAACAATAGAGGTAACAGTAGTCTACAGCTATGCCATGTTACCTGCACGCTACATCTTAGCTTGCTGGTTGACTCCGGCCTCCATGATGACACACATTATTTGTTGGGGTTGTTGTTGGCCAGGAGCCACCTGGCTCAGGAGCAGCTCCTCCACTCTGGTGAGGGGGAATGGATGGCTACACCCCCACACCTGTGGCAAGCTGCTGTCTGCGGATATCAGATGCACACTGCCGGACATGTCTAATTAAATCACTGCAGTGATGGCGTACCTGCTCATATGTCCAGTTATGCATCCCTATGTCATTTACCCGATGGACAAGCTCTTGCCACAGTGCAGTCCACTCATGCTGGTTCTGGCTGGTTTCTAGAGAACAGCAGGGCATACTGCTGCACTAGGCTGAATGTTATAACCTCTTCCTCCACCGTGCTATAGGTGGGATTACGATGGTGGGACATAAGCCTGGAAGACAATGAAACAATATGTGTGAACAAGTCATGAGGAACACGTATATTTCTAATGTACAGATATCAATTAACTGCTATATATAGCAACCTATTGGCTGTCAGAAGATACACACTTTCAATACCAAATGTCAGTACTCAACCCACAACTGCCTGACAGTGCCTGGCACACTCTATATATCAAACCACATTTTGCACATCAACAAACTTAGAACTGTATGTAATACTATACAACAGTACATGGCACACTGTATACGACACAATGCACAACCTAGACACAGGAGGTGTATATCATGCTAATGCATCATGAAAAGTGTAATCCATTGCAATGATTGTAAAGTCCTGTGACAGTATCACCAGTATACCACACTAGTCATTGATGGCAGACCCCTGCCTAACATATGTGCACAATTGTGAATATAGGTGGCATACTGCTGTACTACACTATATATGTTGCTAGATACGCAGTTATATCCTGTAACACACATATGATCGAGGCCATGGTACAGGCATACACACACACACCGGACATACATACCAGACACATAGGTATGGCAACACACGTGACCTTTACTTGTGTACCTTACAGTACTGTGTGTCAGTAGTTACGAGACCATATGCCTGAGGTATGTAATCTGTGAGGACTAGAGGGAACACACGGACCAGTGGTTCCAATAAATGTGGACGTACACCATACTGTGCTGTTTAGGCATGCAGCTTCAGGTAGTACTACAGTTCATACAGGAGTTGGATTCACCAGCAGTAACACTCAATAAGCATGCATGTACTGCTTTAGCCTACAATGGGCACCCCAGTCGACAACAAGGGACTATGTCAGAATGTATGGCATACTGCTTTTTCAGCCTAGCAATTGTATACACATCTTTTGCTGGGATCACAACTAGGACACATGATACCATGACAGAAACAGTTTCCCACTAAGCTATCACACATAAACCATACTCTGACACATTCACCAACCCATTCACCATCACACTCAGTCAAACTCACATAGTAATTATTGCAACAAGTACATGTGGGTGTGTATCACTTCATAGGTAGATGAGAGGCTATTGGCCCTAGGGCCTATAGAAGCCTACCCATACACTACCCTGGCCTTTGACACACAGTTCATTGCATTTCACGTGGCCGTGTCAAGCAGAGACACAGAGGTGATTGCCTGGGTGTATTCACTATCTTCCATACAATCTTCATGATTATTTGTGATGACTGCTAATTAGGAGCTTTGTTTGCTATGGATAGTTGGTTTGTTCCAGAGTATGGGATGTCTCTGAGATGGGAATCTATCCCTCCAGCATGTGCTGTTTATTGTGGTCAAAAGGTTTGGGTCCCTAGAGCATGTAGCTCATAGAGATTGTAATCTGTTTATGTGCAGCATGTCCAACAGCTCTGGTTTATACATAGCTTAGTATATTAGGCAGAGGTCACCTCTGGGTAGGCGATATGCGACACAGTGTAGTTGTGGGTTTGTGAGATGGTCTGGTATTACTCTTTGTGAGGTATGTCTTTGTCGTTTCCAGTTGCTGTGGATGTCTTGTGAGGTACATACCACATGGGGCATTATACTCTATAATGGGCTTTACGTGTGATGAGTAGAGGGAAACACTGACCTATATTTCCCTGGATGACACATCTTTTGTGATGAGGTGTGGCAGGTAGACAGATTACATGACTAATGTGTCACTGTGATTATCAAAGGGGAGACTACTGTCCACCTGTGTCCCATGGTCTCTTATCACACTTTCGGTGTTAAGTAGACTACCTCCTATGTGGTAGTTCATGGGTACGGAGTTTTTGCTAGAAGGGATGCCAATGCAGTTTCAAAATTGAGCTTGAGTCCATGGCTTTGTCACCAGGCATCTGTCGCAATAAATATGACCCTGTCTCTCTCTCTCTCTCTCTCTCTATATATATATATATATATATATATATATATATATATATACACACATAAATATAAACATACATTGGTGTACATATATATATATACATATAGGCACATATACGGCCCACCTTTCATGGTGGGAATATCAATTATGCGAAGGTTGCGAGGTATACTGTTATGTACTTATATTGCACAGTGTTGTGCAGAATGCATTGAAGGTGTTCTTAGCACATGTAGCTTTAGCAGGCCTCACTGACTGCAGCACTGCAAACCTGACAATTCATACCCACAGTGTTTAACCACCACATGTCATATACCAGCACTGTATGCTGTCTTGTTTGCCACACACTACAACCTACATAGAAGTATGCACATAACAACCTTCAACAACATATATATGTCCACCCTTTACAAACAGTTGCAGTATGTCCCTTGCTCTATGCACATGTACAGATGCTAATATATCTGACACAGACAGATCTCTCCGCATGTGTGTGTCAGACACACACAAGGTCCACACTGTTGTAAATCCATGGATATCACAGATGACCTTTTGGGCCTTGCTGCAACATGAATAGGTGTCACATGTGAGCACACAGTAATATTAGAGGGTGTATATATAGCTGCAAATGCTAGATTAGCATACTAGACTGGTACAACTGTTGCTAATGCTAAGCTGCACGTTAATATGACTATCATCCATTTGTTACTCTGTCACATCCTTGTTTATATAACTGTATGCGTTACTCCCCCAAGCAGCCATTGTACACACTACTGTACAGAACACAGATAACATGGATCAGATGTTTGGCATTTAATGCTGAACTACATATATCACAGTCATATCCCACTGCACACAGCTACACACTGATTTCTCCATGGCAGTAGTTATGCAGGACATCTGTGCCTCGATACGTACTGCTGCCACATATGGATGATTCAATGTATGTAGAGTACTTTTCAAAAACATCTACTACATGCCAGTAAATACATATCAGTTACATACCCTTACTTTGTATGGGTTTGTATTATTACGTTCCGTGTGTGTAGTAATAATTTTTTTTTATTTATATAGTTTTTTTTTTACGTTGATTTTTTTTTTGCTGTTGCTGTTGTTGTTGCCAGTGTCTGTCTGTCTGTGTGTGTCTCTGTGTCTCTCTTTCTTGCTTGCTCGCTCTCGCTCTCTCTCTGTCTCTCTTCATGGCTGCAATGAAATGCTTGCATGTGTGGACATCAAGTACAGCCTGCTTTTAGAGGTATCTGCACATGTGCATGTGATGGCCTCTGCACCCATTGGTGGCCACAATTTGGTAATTGCATGCAGACTTCTGTGTGGTAATTTCAGTACTCACTGTCATAGCATCCCAATACTATAAATTTCTAGGTCAGGTAGGCGTAGGCCTTTCAGCTTTCCAA
Source organism: Protopterus annectens (assembly GCF_019279795.1). NCBI lineage: Eukaryota > Metazoa > Chordata > Ceratodontiformes > Protopteridae > Protopterus > Protopterus annectens. The sequence continues at coordinate 891,319,746 of NC_056728.1, read as the reverse complement.
AGCGGGGCCCATGCTTGTTTGCTGTGGACACAGTAGTGTAAGTCAGAAGGTTGGTATACTTCTTATATATGAAGCTAGGGGTGTAGCCAGTGATTTGAATGTTGTACTCAGACCTGAATGTTGCCACTTCCAGTACACAGTTGACAGTGTAGACTTGTACTCACCCCTACAAATGCTAACACAAGCTACATGTGAGTATTTAGTTTATTTTCTACGTATATAATTAGCTGCCATACATAAGTGGTTATTGAGATGTTTTCATTTGGCACATAAACTGTTTGGGAACTGCTATACTGTGGATATTAATGTACTCACTTCTGCACAGTTTGTGCTTTTTATTTTGTTGACATTATCACAGGATGCTCATGGAAACTGAGCAATTCCAGTACTGAGTATGCCTACCGACATCCTTGCTGTACCTTAAACACAGTGGTAATTTGTACATTTGGGTGGGATACTGTGTGGGGGTTGTAGAGTGCTGCAGTAAAATTATTTCCTGCTAGAATGTGTGGTTCTGTTATCACAGTCATGTAATGCAATTCCACAACAGCTGCTGGTAAAGTTCCACAGAACAGGTTTTGTGTTATGGCATTCCTATCTTTCCTTGACATTCACACATTCTGATGCATGATATATATATATTTCAGTACACCCTGCTGTATATCTACTGTGGCCTAGTGGTACTTCATGTAATCTAGTGTGTCCAAAGTTTGGGGTTCGAGACTGTCATTGGTGTTGTATTTTGCTGCTGAGCAGAACAAGGGCCCTCATATGCAGGGTGACTAAGGCACTTTTAAGCAGTTGTAAGCGGGTTTGCATTGGCTTGCGTGATGCTTAGCAATACTTAGCTAAGTGCACACATGCGCACACTCACTCAAATCTGCTTACTGCTGCTTAAAAGTGCTTAATCCCGCTAACCCCCATGCTAATTTCTTTGAAAGAAAAGAAAATGGTGAGATAGGAAAGTGCTGAAAAAGGGGTACAAAGAGGGTAAGACAGTAGGGAAAACATCTCGGGATGTGCAGGATGGGTGTAGTGAAGGTCCATAGCTGCCCATTTCTTTGACAGCAACCGCTGTGTATATAGTAGTAATTTGGAGGTAATTTTGAAACCTTCCACCCCTGGAGAGGGGTGAGGACAACAAAGTATGTTGTACTGCCAAAAGAATTTCAGTGTCTGTGTCCAGCGGACATTTGTGTAAAATGGGCAGCTATGTATGGGGCGTAATTTTTTGTGGGAGCAGATTGCCCTTTTTTTTTCAGGTGAGAGTGGAATGTGGGGTAGGGGAAGTAGGTATATTTGGGGAGGTAGGTTGAGGAGGTAAACAGACAAGACAAACAAGATGCATACAAGTGCAGAATATGACACATGGGGTGGGTGAACACAATTGACAGGGAAGGATGTTTGGAAATTGCAAGCCCATGAGCCCACAGATGGTAACAGTGGAACTGACATCCCCACCCATGGGCAGTCACCACTGCACCCTCACAGCCCGGAGGGTGGCTGTGCTGGGGGATGCATAGGAGGGGCAGGGTCACACATGAGTCACGCCACTCTCATTTCAAGCTGATGTAGAGGATCGATGACTGAATGCTGGATCTCCCTATGCACCACAGCCTGGACCATTTGGACAGTGATAGGTGGCCCTCCTCCCGCCACGCTTGCAATGGGGGGATGAGCCCCATTCCCTGCAGTGCTCCACCCAAAGGTGGCACAGAGCCAATGGAGGAGGAGGTCCTGGGCTGGGCACTGGACCTGCTGGTGCCAGGTGCCATCGACAGCTGAGGTGGAACAGGTGGGTCCACTGGGACCGGCCTTCCCATACGTTCTATGTTTAGGAGGATTTAATGACATTATGGGTTAGTAACAGCCAACATCATTCCAAATTAGTTGTAACAGCATACAGTAATATTCCCATTAACCCAACACACCAGAGTTCCAACAGTTGAACAGCAAGCATAACACATGCATATATAGAACAACAGTGGACATTCCAACAGCATGCAGGATTGATTGGTGGCAACAGGCCACCAAGTTTGTGGTGTTTGAACAGGGCACATGCATCAAAGTAAATGCAGATATTTATAGAACAACAGGACATATGTCCCAACAAATGTTTTGAGATTAGACATACCCATTGAGGTGTGGAATTGCATTGTTTATGCACATACAGTAGGGTGTGAAAAGATACCTCCATTAACATCTTATATGTACTTATAGTTTACACTACATTCCTATTGACTGCAGGTGTATATCCCCTACATGTATTATTACACTAGACAATGTGCATTAGTTGTGTAATGGGTTTGGCTAGTTCATTATATACCTGGCCTATATCTGACATACTAACTGTCCAGGATGCAGATGTTATTGCTACGTACTAATATATATTTTATTTATATTTATATATCTACATATCTGGATGTGTTCACGTGACATTATCAGTTATATTTCCATAGCCCCCTACATTTCTAGCAGCACACTCACATTTCTGGGGAACACATTAACAAACTACTCGTGTGCCAGATTTACCTATGCATGCCAGCCATTAACCAACTGTTGAGGACTGTATATATGCTTCACAGCTACTGGCACTCCCTTCATCCACTTTATATGGGCCTGTCCAACTGTGGGTTGACAGCGCTTAATACAACAGTACTATTTGAGTACAACAACATTTCAGAGTAAGTGACATGGACACACTCCAGGTATTATACCTTTCTTAATTACATTACACACTTTTCTAGAGGCTCTCACATTTATTTGATATAACAGTGCATGCAGAAGACTTATTCAAGACATATTATACCTTTATTAATAGGTTACAATACTCTTTTTCAGGCTCTCTCACTTATTTTATATAACGATACATGCAGAATAATTACTAACCTGTCTGGTGGTGCAGCCTTAGCAGCCTATCTGCGTAGGCTTGCTGATTTGCAGCACGGACACCTGCAGCTGTGAAGTAAATGAAGGCATATTGAGACATACCTGTACATTATATAGACTACAATAGCTATTCTTACATACTCCATTCCATGGATACCTACTCAGTAGTGGGGCATTGTCATTTCCACAGGCCTCCTGTATCCACTGGTTCAGTTGATCCTGCTTCCGTCTCTTCAGGTCTGCATGGTGGTGTCTGACCTGCTCACCAGTCCGAGGGATGCCTCTGGCACTGGTGAGATCATGTGCTAGATGGTTCCAAGCCTCCGCTTTGTACTCCGTACCTTGGAACTGACCCTGCAGGAGTCTTGCATCATGATGATGGACAAGGAGCCAAACCATCAGTTTTGACTCCTCAATGCCCTACCATTGCACTCAGAAATGAGTGCCTTCTCCAGCACCGGCGATTCCGTCTGCAGATGGGAGCTACAATCAGTTATGGCGATTATTCCCACCTATGGGGCTTAAATATGGCTCATTTCCCACACTTATTTGTGATTGGCCGGGTTTGAAAATTCTCAGCTGAGTGCAAACCTGCTTAGCACTGTGTAAACTTTCATTAATATATATATATATATATATATATATATATATATATATATATATATATATATATATGTATGTTGACAGTGCATGAACAGCAAAAGTTGTCATGGCTTAGTGGCTCTGTACTTTGATTATGATGCACAGTATCCCGGATTCAAAGCCTGTCATTGCTTTTTATTTTATACTGGCCTGACCACCTAGGAGGTGTGGCTATGTTTAGCCGACTTTGCTCTACTTTGCCCAACGTTGCTCTACATTGCTCTATGTTGCCCGACGTTGCCCACCATTGCGCTAGTTGGCGTGGTGCGCAGCTCCGCTCAAACATGTTTTGTATGCACTAGTTGGCATGATGCGCAGCTATGCGCAAAGCTGTTGCACTAGTTAAAGCAGTGCTAAGCTATGGGCAATTATATTGTGCTAGTTAAAGCAGTGCTTAGCTATGGGCAATTATACTGCACTAGTTAAAGCAGTGCTTACCTATGGGCAATTATTCTTAAATGTGCTTAATACTGGTAAATGTTGCTTAGCAGTGCTTCAGATTGCTTAAGATAGGTTACTTATGCATTCATTATTGTGCATGTCTGTTTCACTTTCTTATATATATTTAAAATGTCGTTCACTACTACATGGGCCATTTTAATGCTTTTTAATATAATTTAAAAGGTAAATGTAGGATTTATTTTTATGCACGGATTTCCTAATGAAAATGGAAAGGGGAGTGGTGGGACTCAAACCGGAAATGTCTCCTCTTTGTGCGAAGGCTCTACCACTACGCTATTGCAATTTGGCTTAATTTGCATATTAGTAGTTTATTATCCTCTTCGATATCTAAACTGCTTACTGTAGCTAAACAATGGGCACAGCCACGCACACACGCACAAATACAAGTAGCTATATGGTGAATAACAAAAAAAAATCGTTTTACATTTTATTTCATTTATACAGTGCTTTTCAATGTGGGGGAGTGTAGTGTTGGGGGTATACACATTTGAGCGGACTCGCTCATATCTGCTGACATTTGCAGAGTTAGGCACTTGCAGGGGCGTGGATATTTGGACTGCTCGGCAGTCTGACATGCCCCCTGCACTCCTACATGCTCTGTGTTAGCCAGGGAGTTGAGTCAGCACACCCTCATGCATATGCATGACGTGCTGACGTCATACTCTTAGACAGCCCTCTCCGAGTAGGGCTTTGTTCATCCTACACGGAATCCCCCCCAGGAAATCAAAAATGATGAAGTCATTGTCTGCTAGTTACATTAGACTCAAATTTTAGTATGGAATAACAATATGAAAACCCTATATGAAAACAAGCATAAGTAAACGGGAAATAATACAGTAGAAATATACTAATGGCATCCATGGATGTGAAAATGTAAGTTATTATGAATGACTAAAATATCTGAAATTGTCACTTACAGATATCTAAGAAGTGATCTTATTCAGGTATATAGGGCATTTAGAGACAACTACCTATGGGAATGTTTGGGGTTATCAAAACGTACAAGAGACTCATCAAACAACCTATGTAGAAGATTCTAAAGAAATGAGAAGTGAAGCAAGTACTAGTTTAGACAACTTTAAGAACAGCCTTGACACTTATTATGGGAACAAGTGTTTTGATATATTGGCAAGCTAGAAGGGCATTATGTCTGTGGTTGAGATATTTGTGTGTGTGTATGTATGTACTGCATGTTACCTATATCTCTTCATATATGTTGAAAGAGATTGAGATGGATTGTGTGTGTGCATGTGTGTATACTTCCAGGGAAGTAAATACTGTGGGAAGAAGTAGCCAGGGAATTGTTATGGCTAGGCTTGTATAGACCCTAGGGCCAATAGCCTAGTACTAACCTATGGAAATACATACATATATATATATATATATATATATATATATATATATATATATATATATATAAATATATATATATATATATATATATATATAGATACACATACATGTATAGATATATAAAGATATATAGATATATAGATACATATATTGTGTGTTACCTATATCTTTTCATATATATTGAGAGAGAGAAAGATAGATTGTGTATGTGTATGTCTATAGATATATATTTCTACACACACACATGTATGCATATATGTGTGTGTGTATGTGTGTGTGTGTGTGTGTGTGTGTGTGTGTGTGTGTGTGTGTGTGTGTATATATATATATATATATATATATATATATATATATATATATATATACACACACACACACACACACACACACACACACACACACACACACACACACACACACACACACACACACACACACACACACACACACACACACACACACACACACACACACGCACATATTTATACATAATATTGTCTAAGGTCAGCTTCGAGAGAAAAATTGCACACGACACTAAGGAGAATCACAAGGCTTTCTTTAGTTATGTTAGGAACCTGGGTGGTAATTCCCAGATATGCTCAGAATTAGTCCAAAATGACAAAAAATACACCGAACCCACAGACATTGCAAACATCCTAGCTGACTAGTTCAGCGCAAACTTCTCCCCCCCCACCAAAAGGGCAAATATCTATCCCAGCAGAGTGCTGCCCCCCTGACATCTCAGATGCTCAGGTAAGAGCCACCCTCTCCAAAGCAAAAACACAGCATCAATGGGACCAGATGGTGTCCCAGGCTGCGTCCTACATGAACTCCAAGAAGAGCTAAACCCAAACATAAAACTACTGTTCAATCTCAGCCTTACTACAGGATATGTGCCCAAAGAGTGGCATACAGCAACAGTGGTCCCTCTCCATAAAGGTGGTGTCTCAACAGATCCTGGAAACTATCGCCCCATAAGCCTGACTAGCTTGGTCTCCAAAGCTATGAAAAAATCATCATGGACCTCATAAATAAAGATATTGGGGACCTACAAACACTGGATCCTACCCAGTTCGGCTTTGTTAAGGGCAGATCCTAGCTCTTAAACCTGGTTGATTTCTTTGAAACAGTCACCAAGGCCATTGACGAGGAGAAGGTGGTCCACACAGCCTACCTGGACCTCGCAAAAGCCTTCGATACAATACCCCACTCGGGCATCATAGATAAGTTCACCAGCTTAAATATAAACCCCTATGTCACTAGATGGATTGCAAACTGGCTCAAAGACAGAACCCACATGGTTAGAATTGCTGGAGCCATGTCAGACTCCAAACCAGTTACAAGTGGTGTCCCACAAGGCTTAGTCCTGGGACCTCTCTTGTTCGGTATATATTTCTCGGAGGTACAGGCCAACACGGAAGGACTGTGGCTGACCAAGTTCGCAGATGACTGCAAACTGGGCGCCATAATCGACTCTCCAGTCGATACAAGCATCCTCCAAAAGGGCCTCATAGAAACAGACAACTGGTGCCAGAGCCATGGCCTCAAGCTAAATGCCAAAAAGTGTATAGTCATCCCCTTTGGCAAAAACAAAGTGCCCACAAATTACCACATAGGTGGTAATCCATTAAGTACAGAAGAAGTAATTAGGGACCTGGGGACCCAAGTTGATAGCAATCTCTCATTTGACAACCACGTGGCCAAAGTGGTTAGAAAAACATTTTATATAGCCCACCTAATCATGAAGAGATTCACATCTAGATCAGGGGACATCATCGTGCCTCTTTACTCATCCCTCATCAGGCCCATAATTGAGTACAATGCCCCTTTTGGGATGTACCTTACCAGACACCTGCAGCAACTGGAAAGACCCCAAAAGTACCTCACCAAGAGGATCAAAGGGCTCAAACAGATGCCATATGCTGCCCGGTTAAAGAAACTCCAGCTCTACTCAGTGGCATACCGCCTGTTCAGAGACGATCTGTGCCTGATGTATAAAGCCATGTCCAACCCGGAATTAACAGACATGCTGCACCTCAGAAAATCCAAATCCCATCGAGCTACGTGCTCGAGAAACTTGAACCTCAGCATTGAAATAAATAGGACATGCTGGAGGGACAGATTCATAACCCAGAGGCTCCCTTCACTCTGGAATAAAATCCCAGTCCAGGTTAGGCAGAGTCCCTCATTGACTCTCTTCAAGAGGAATCTTGATGAGTGGATGGGAGATCGTAGGTTTACCCCGGGTATCACTTCTGTGTCACTGTTAGACAGAGGCACAGTATACTAACCTCGAAAAAGGGCATAGCAAAATAAATTTAAAATGGGTGGCGAAAGCCAAACACATTCTGGCTAGGCTTATAAATGCCCTAGGGCAGATAGCCTAGTATGAACCTATGAACCTATGAACCTATACATATATATATATATATATATATATATATATATATATATATATATATATATATATATATATATATATATATAAAACCAAAAATTAACACTGCAACGGCAGGGATCCACACCACGAAAATCTTTATTAGATAATTATACACGATTGAGCGTTTTCTTCCCTATTAACAGGGATTTCATCAGAATCTACATCCATTCCCATTTTCCCCTATAAATACTTAAATTACATCATGATGTCACAAATTGCTAAATTGATAGGTACATTTAAAGTGCAAAGTGCATTAAAACCATGTTAAAAAACATATAAATATACACACTTGAATAAAAACTTATAAAAAATACAATTGCATTATTGTTAATTCCATATGTTCCCATAAAACATCCACTTTCATTTTGTAAGTTCCACTTTTTTATTTAATATAGGCTTTATGGTAATGATTTCATTTAGACCCGGGGGTAGGCTTGCTTGTAATCTTATTTGCCATTTAGTTTCTCTTTCTTCTATATATGTTCTGTAGTCCCCACCCCTTGGATTTTTTGATGCTTTTTCTAAAATTGTAAATCTAAAATCTTTACAGCCCTGAGAGCTACTAATATGCCTATATAGGGCATTATTGGAGTTGTGTGTATTTATCTGGTATGTGTGTTCATATATTCTGTCTTTCAGCTTTCTCTCCGTTTTGCCTATGTAGAAACTAGGGCAGGATTCACACATAGCCAGATAGATAACACCAGTGGTTTGACAATTCCCTTTTTCTGGTTTCACCCCATTTTGTAAATAATTGTTAATTTTTATATTTTGTTCTGTACATATATATTTACACTGTTGGCAATTGCCACATTTTATAGTCCCGTGTCTATAATTCAACTTACTATGCATTTCAAAATTCTTTTTCAAGTTTGCACCAACTTTGTATATAAAATTGAGTTTATTACCCCCTATATTCCACAACTTGGGGTTATTCCTCAAAATAGCCCAATTCTTTGTTATAATTTTCTCTACCTCCCTTGCATAACCTCCAAATGGTACTATCATAGCTCTTTCATAGTTATTTTTATTATTTTCTATGTTATTTATTCCACTTTCTTCTCTCAAAGCATAATTATTACCTAGAAGTGGCTTATATTTTTTACCCCATTCTCCTTGAATATATTCCACATATTCATTTATTATTTTTACCGGGTACCCTCTCTCTTGGAACATTTGGGCTACTT